>NW_024080735.1:1598537-1700444 GCF_003009895.1 Hyaena hyaena | reverse complement strand
AAAAACCAACTCTTGATTTCACTGATCTGTTCAATTGTTTCTTTGGTCTCTATGTTGTTTATTTCTGCTCTGATTTTTACTATTTCTCTTCTACTGGGTTTGGGGTGCTCCTGTTGCTCTGCCTCTAGTTCCTTTAGGCGAGTTGTTAGATTTTGCACTTGCACTTTCTCTAATTTCTTGAAATAGGCCTGGAGTGCAATGTACTTTCCTCTTAGGACTGCCATTACCGCATCCCATAGAGTTTGGATTGTTGTATTTTCATTTTCATTTGTTTCCATATATTTTTTAATTTCTTCTCTAATTGCGTGATTGGCCCATTCATTCTTTAGTAGGCTGTTCTTTAACCTCCATGTTTTTGGAGGTTTTCCAGACTTCTTCCTGTGATTCATTTCAAGTTTCAAAGCATTATGATCTGAAAGTGTGCATGGTATGATCTCAGTTCTTTTATATTTATCGAGTGCTGCTTTATGTCCCAGTATGTGATCTACCTTGGAGAATGTGCCATGCGCACTTGAGAAGAAAGTGAATTCCTTGGCCTCAGGATGCAGAGTTCTAAATATGTCTGTCAGATCCATCTGGTCCATTGTGTCATTCAAGTCCATTGTTTCTTTAGTGATTTTCTGTCTGGTTGATCTATCCATTGCTGTAAGTGGAGTATTAAAATCCCCTGCTGTTAGCACAATCTTATCTATAAGGTTGTTTCTGTTTGTGATTAATTGTTTTAAATAATTTAGGTGTTCCCATATTCAGTGCGTAGACATTTATAATTGCTAGTTCTTCCTGATGGATGGACCCTGTAATTATTATATAATGTCCTTCTTCATCCCTTGTTATTGTCTTTAATTTAAAGTCCAGTTTGTCCAATATAAGTATAGCTACTCCAGCTTTCTTTTGACTTCCCGTAGCATGATAGATATTTCTCCATCCCCTTACTTTTAATCTTCTTATCTAAAATGCATTTCTTGTAGATAGCAAATAGATGGATTTTGTTTTTTCATCCATTCTGCTACCCTATGTCTTTTGATTGGAGCATTCAGCCTATTTACATTCAGTGTTATTATTGAATATGTGGGTTTAGAGTCATTGTGTCCTTTGTGGGGTTCATGCTTGTGGTGGTGTCTCTGGTGTCTTCGTTCCTTGCAATACTTCCCTCAGAGAGTCCCCCTCAAGATTTCTTGTAGGGCTGGTTTAGTGGTGACAGATTCTTTCATTTTTTTTTTATTTGGAAAGACTTTTATCTCTCCTTCTATTCTGAATGACAGGCTTGCTGGATAGAGGATTCTTGGCTGCATATTTTTTCTGTTCATCCCATTGAAGATCTCCTGCCATTCCTTTCTGGCCTGCCAAGTTTCAGTAGATAGGTCTGTCACCACTCTGACAGGTTTCCCTTGTATGTTAGGGCCCTTTTCTCCCTAGGAGAAATTTCAAAATTTCTCTTTGTCCTTATATTTTGCCATTTTCACTATGATAGGTCATGCAGAAGATCGATTCAAATTACATCTGAGGGGAGTTCTCTGTGCCTCTTGTATTTCAACGTTTACATCCTTCCCCAGGTTGGGGAAGTTCTCTGCTATAATTTGTTCCAGGACTCCTTCAGCACCTTTCCCTCTCTCTTCCTCTTCTGGGATTCCTATGATACAGATATTGTTGCGTTTGACTGTATCACTGAGCTCTTGAACTCTTCTTTCATGTTCCTGGATCAGATTGTCTCTTTTTTTGTCAGCTTCTTATTTTTCTATAATGGTGTCTTCTCAATCACTTATTCTCTTTTCTGCCTCTTCAATCCATGCATTGGACACCTCCAGTTTATTATGTATTTCATTTATCGCATTTTAAAATTCGTCATGCCTATTTTTGTTCTCCATGTTGTTTGTAGCCATAGTTTCCTTGATGTCCTCTATGCTTTTTGCAAGCCCAGCGATTAATTTTACGATTATTGTTCTAAAATCTTGTTCAGTTATGCTGCTTATATCTGTTTTGAGCAGTTCATTAGCTGTCAATTCTTCTTGGAATTTCTTTGGAGGAGAGCTCTTTCGTTTCGTCATTTTGGTTAGCTTTCTGTCTCTTGCTAGTTTTAAAGGCTTGTTATGCTCTATGCACCTGTGAGAGCTGCTGTACCCAAGAAGACTCTTTGACTGTCCAGGACCTATCCTTTCAGAAAGCGTTCTTTGAATGGTATCTCTTGGTCTCTCTTGTTGCGACCTTGGTTATTTTATTTTCCTACTCGTAGTGGTATTTGGGACTCTCCACCATGTGTACTTTGGCTTGTTTCTTGAGGTAGCCCTGGTGAAGAAAACATACAGACAAACACACAGGGAACTGAGGGACACAAGCGCACAGACAAATCCAACAATCACGCTAACCAAGAGGGAAAACTAAAAAGTAATAAGAAAAGACAGAGGAGGGAAGGCGAATGATAGAAAATAAAAATACGTAAAAAAGTCAAAAAGAAGAAAAGAAAAGGAAGGAAGAAGAAAACCGATAGACAAAGATCGGTTTAAAGCATATAACCAGATTTCCCAGCTATAATTAAATAGCCAGGTGTATGCAGTGCTGGTTGAAGAGCATAGAGAAAGAGAAAGATGATATGACAGAGATGAGGCAAAATTGGAGATAGAATGAACAGGCAGAAGGGATAAGAAGCTTTTTTCAAAGAGCTAAAGGGTGGAATATGGTTGGAGAGGTGAGAGAAAGACGGTGGTGTTATCCAGAGAAACTAGTCTGATTACCCCTGAGAGGCTTTGTTATACCGCCCTTAACAGTTCCGCTGGTCGCTGCTTCCCTGTTGCCGGGGGTTGAGTGGAGGGTGTGGGAAATGCCTCAGCCTCAGATCCACTGGGGTCAAGCAGCAATACAACCCGAGTATGTCTGGGGAACGTAGCAACTTCAGGTCCGCAGAGTCCGCGTCGCCTCACCCCGCCGTACTGGTCGCCGCCGCTTCAGCAGGCAGCTTTCGCTCACGCAGCCGCCGCTTCACCTGCCGCCGGTGCCACTTCACCAGGTCGCCACCACCGCCGCTTTAGTGGGCCGATGTCGCACGCGCCACTGCCGCTTCACCTGGCGTCGGGACCGACTCCGCAGGCGTTGCTGTCGGTTCATTGGGCCGCCGCCGCCATGGATGGTGCCGGGCGCAGGGCAGTTCAGTTTTTCCTGGCGCCTTCTGGGACCAGGGCACCCAGTTTAAAGTCAGCACCCCGGCCAGAGCTAAAAAACACTGTCTTTCCAAGCCAAGGTTTTTTCTCTTCTCCAGGGACGGTTCTATGAGCAATCTCAGGTTTTCTTTCCTTTCCCCTGGACTCGCGGCAGCTCGCCACCACTCGCCGGTTTATCCCTCACCGCAGCTGCACGCGAGCCGGGTTCCATCCCCTCCCTCCGCGTCCCTGGGTCCCGGCCCGCTTTTATCTTCCCCAGTTTGCACTCACACACTTGTGAGGTTTCCTTCCCAGCGTGCTCTGTCTCCTTCTCCTCCCAAGCTCCTGCGGCTCCGTGTCCTACGGATTCAGGCCTTCTCTGTTTGAGAGATGGGTGCAGGCGAAATGTACGGTGCTCCCTACTTCTCCATCTTGCCTCCTTCCTGCCGCGGCGTCTTTAATACCATCTTCTTCAGGCCGGATGGACGGCTTCAGAGCAACGTCCCAGGACGACAGGGACAGGGGCAGGGGCAGCAAGCTTGCTGAGGCCGAGGCGTGGCCACGCAGCAAGGCCCTGACACGCTCCCTGGGTCGGGACGGGTCACCTGCCACAGCACCATGTCCGCCTGGTGGGGTGTAAGCAGAGGTGCTGACAGCGTGGGGGTCACAGGTCTGATTCCCACATCCCCAGAATCTGCTGGTCACGGATCTAGAACCGTCTGCTGGGACACAGTGGCCAGATCGGAAGACCCAGATCTCTCTGTGAGGCCTCTGGGGCCAGGTCCCTCTGTCCAATAGGCTGGCCGCATGTGGCCGTGCCCCGAGGGCCCCACGTCATCACGTCTGTCCCCCCACGGAGCAGCGACAGACCCAAGGTCAGGACGTCAGTTCAGGTCACGGAAGGAGCTTTAAGTATTTGGGCTCCAGCATGCACGCTGCTGGCGGGATGTCACCAGGGCCCCAGTGAGTGTCTGGCTGGGGACGGAGCCTGCTGACACCAGGGCAGGAAGGGCCCTTCCCCCAAGAGTGAGGCAGGTGTGTTGGGGGAGGGGCGGGGACAGGGCAACACCAGGCTGGAGGACACAGCCAAGTCCAGAGCGGGGACTCATGGCGTGTTCCCTGCAGAGCATGATTCCGGGACAAAGGACAGGCTGACTGCACCCACTTCGTGTCACCAAAAATGGTTCCCAAACTTGCCTCGTGTCTGTTTCTCTCTGTCACCCTCAGAGAGGTGGGATGAGACACGGTGACCCCGCCTGTGCTGGGGATGGCAGAGCTCGCAGAGCAGAGGTGGCTGAGACCCAGGCGTGTTCTCCTTCAGAGAACTGGTTGTTCGGTCGGCTATTTCCACCTTCTCTGAGGCCCGGGAAGCCTCCAGCCCCCCAGCCAGCCCCCGTCCGGCCATGAAAACAACCACCGCCAGGAAGCCTCTAGCAGCAAGCGAGGGGAGGTGCTGGGGTCCAGACGCCCAATCCCTTGTCGGTGGCCGTCATGCCTCCTCCCTCCGGCTTCCCAGGCTCAGGGTCCCAGCCCACAGGGCAGTGGGACCACGGAACAGTCTGCATGCCTCCGGAGCATCTGCTCTTTGCTAGAAGTTGTGCAGGTGTATTTGAAAGTATATTTGAATCCACTTTCCAAAAACGCTGTGAGGCAGTACAGTCACCAGCCCTGTTCTGCAAGATTAAGCCATCTGCCAAAGGCCAAGGGGCTCGGATGATCCCTGTTTTATCACAAAGGCCTTCTTCTTAGCAGTAAGGGCTCCAGGTCCCCGCGGCGTCATTAGGAGCCCCGGATCCCCCGTGTGGGCCGAGCGCGGAACACGCATGTGTGCCACGGAGGTCCAGGGCATGCACTCACTTCCAGGTCCAGCCCGGTGCTATTCCACGTCTTACCCTTAGCGCACAGACACGGCTGGACGCAGCGGCCCTGTAACAGTTCTCCCTGTGAGGGCCCGCCGGCCGGGGGGCCTCAGGCCGGTGCCCGGGCCGCACCTCGCTCCCTCCCACAACACCGGGCGGGGCGGGGGCAGGGAGAGTAAAGCTACCCAGCAGCTCTGGGCCCGGCGGGCGCCTGTGCTGGGACAGCTCCTGGGCACCCGTGAGCACAGACGGCACGTCCCCATCCCACCCCCTGTCCCCTCCTGGCGGGAAGTGGAGGGGAGCAGAGTCCCACGCTCACGCCAGGGCTGGATTCGTGGGTGGTAACTACTTAGTGGGTCAGAACTAACATTTATTCTAACCGGAAGGAACTATCTGACTAGAGGGAATCATCAGCGTATACAGAGGAGGTCACAGCGGCCGGTAAAAGTGTTCTGTGTTTAATACTTGATTAACTTACACACACGTGCATGTGCTCACGCACATACACACGCACACACATGCACACTGGGTCGCAACAGGTTTCCTATTGTGGGTCGTGTTCCAAAACTGCAAAAGCCACGGGCTCATCCAAAGCCCAACCACACTTTCTACTTTCTATGTTGCCTCTGCAGAGAAAGAAACCCCCCAAATCTTTCCAAGCCTCCTGCAACCGTTCTGGAACCTTCCTGGCCAGACTGCATGTGGGATGGTGCGCCCGGTAGAGGCCGTGCAGGTGCGCCCCCGCGCCCCCACGCCCCCGACCCCGGCGCGGTTGGGAGGGCTCTGGGCCACACTTACGACCGTGGGCCACGCCCCGCTGAGCGGCCATCTCGCGCGCAGGCGCACAGTGGAGCTCCATGGCAACCGCGATACTGGATGGAGATCACCTAATTTGCAGTATCACGTAACAATAGAATGGTAGCGAACAGTACCGAAAAAGGGACACGTAATACCACCTAATACCCTTGGGCGCCAGAACCACGATAATGTGCCAACCACGGAACCCTCAAGCCTGTTAGCCTGTGCCACCAAGACTAGTTTCCAAGGTTTTCTGTGGCCTTTCCGCAGGAGACCAGACTCCTCGCCCGCATCTGTGCCCCACCTCTGCGCATGTCCTCCCGTGTCTGGAGGAGAGAGTGGGAGGGAGAGAGGTGAGGGGTGTGGAAACTGCACTGCGGTGCCAACGGGACACCGGGGCTGGCCGCAGCCTGACCTCACCACGCGGGCACCTGAGCAAGTCACCTAGTCTGTGAGCACCGGGGGTCCCTCTCCAAAGGAAATAAAAAGGACCTGCATTACCTACAGGGTTACCAAGATTAGTTAAATCGCACAACTCAACCATGAGTTATAAACTCACTTTACACTGATTCAAGGACGTGCAAAGGCCGAAGCAAAGAGAAAATGTATTTCACTCAAATGGAAATGAAGAGAGCGGGGTGGTGATCCTTCCATCAGAGAAAATGGACTTTACATCAAAAACTGTCATGAGAGAGGTGCCTGGGTGGCTCAGTGGTTAAGTATTCTACTTGAGTTCAGGTCGTGATCTCCTGGTTCGTGGGTTTGAGCCCCGTGTCAGGCCCTGTGCTGACAGCTCAGAGCCTGGAGCTGCTTCTAATTCTGTCTCTCTCTCTCTCTCTCTCTGCCCCTCCTCCCCTTCTGCCTCTCCCCTGCTTGCACTCTCTCTCTCAAAAATAAATAAACATTAAAAAAAATTTTTTTTTGTCATGAGAGACAGAGAAGGGCACTGTATACTGATAAGGGGCCAATCTCCCAGGAAGATACAATTATAAATATATACGCACCTAAACACAGGAGGCACGGTGGACAGAACTCAAGGGAGAAGCAGACGGCTTCTCCACCCCACTGGAACATCCAGACAGCAGACCATGGAAACAGAGGACTCGGACAACTCTATAGACCACACGGCCCTCACAGGCGGACACAGAGCACCGACCCCCCGACAGCAGCAGGGTACACATGCCTCTCTCTCCAGAGCAGAAGACACTTTACATTATAAAATAAGCTTGGGCGCGCCTGGGCGGCTCAGTCAGGTGAGCATCTGACGTTAGATCTCAGCTCAGGTCATGATCCCAGGGTCCGGGGATCAAGTCCCACATCAGGCTGTGTGCCGACAGCACAGAGCCTGCTTGGGATTCTCTCTCTCCCTCTCTCTCTGTCCCTTCCCTGCTCATTCTCTCCCTCTCTCTCTGCCCCTCCCCTGCTCATGTTCTCTCTCTCTCAAAATAAACAAACGTTAAACTAAGTTCTGACACGTAGGAAGACCTACTAAGTCTCTCTTCTGACCACAAGGGACGAAATTGGAAATCCACACCATAGACAAGGATGGCACATTCACAACTAGGTGGGAATTAAACAACACACTCTTGAACAATCGAGTCAAAGAAGAAACAAAAAAGGAAAACAAAATACCCGGACACAAAAGAAAATAAAACCATGGATGTTGCAATGGCGACCCTCAGAGGGCGGTGTAGGACAAATGCCTACATTACACAAGAAGAAATATCTCAAGTCACAGCCTAACATTGCATCTCAAGGAGCCAGAAAAAGGGCCAGCCAAGTCCAACGTTAGGAGAAAGGAAATAACCAGGTCCAGGAAGCCCTCACTTGGTCCCTTTTCTGTGTCTTTTTACTCTAACCCCTTGTTTTAGTTGAGACTCTTCTATTCGCGAATAACTGAACCCAACTGGAACCAGTTTAACCAAAGCAAATAATAATAATAATAATAATAATAATAATAATAAAAATGTGCAGAGCTCAGAGCATCTCACAGACAGCAAGACGGAGCCAGGCTTCATTCAGGTGTTTGCGGCACCTGACCCGGGAACCAGCAAGCTGCTGGAACCCAGGGCACAGCTCGCAGCCCATCCGTTAGGCCACCCACTTCACGCCTCATTCTCTGGGCCATCGGTCCACCTTCCTGTCCCTCCTCTCGTCTGCTGCCCCGAGTTAGGGCAGCCCCACGACGGCACCGCGACTCTCAGACAGGCAGGCACTGGCTCCCTCCCTGATTCCAGCGGCGCGCGGGGGGAGGGTGTTCGCTCAGGTCCAACCACCTGTCCCCTGCACATCTTCCTGCTGGGGCATCAGACCCTCTGCTCAGAAGTATGAACGTGCACGCAGGCTTTGCACCTAAGTTCCCAAGGCTCACAGATCCTGGGAGGCCTATCGGTGAGCCGGGGACCCCAAGCAGGGAGTCCCTGGTCGGCAAAGGTTTATGGTTTATACCTCACCTCCTCTTCACCTCTTCTACCCTGAAGGAAGGGAGTTAACCATACAATTTGTACCAAGTCAACGTTCGCGGTCCCGAGGTGCTTCTTAGAGCCTGATAACAAATGCTCCCCGGATCCAAACACCGGGACTGCGACCAGGTCTTACCTTGGCTTTCCGGCCCCCTGCGGCGGTCACATGTCGTGACAGCCCATCTGCGCGCATCCAGCTCCTTCCGCTCGGCGTGCACCCGCAGCACCAGCGGTAACGCGGCCCCCGGCCTCGCCTCGCGCTCGTGCGCGCCCACGCCGTTCTCCCCGCGCCCGTGCGCGCCCACGCCGTCCTCCCCGCGCCCGTGCGCGCCCACGCCGTCCTCCCCGCGCCCGTGCGCGCCCACGCCGTCCTCCCCGCGTCCGTGCGCCCCCATGTCGTTCTCCCCGCGTCCGTGCGCCCCCATGTCGTTCTCCCCGCGTCCGTGCGCTCCCAAGTCGTCGACCTTCCCAGGCCCGTGCATGCCCATCATCGTCGTTCTGAAGCCTGTGCACCTTCACGTCGTCCTTCCCACGCCCGTGTGCCCCGGCGCCCATGTCGCCCTTCCCAGGCCGGACCGCACCGATGCTGTCCTGCCCCCCTGCAGGCCCCTCCTGTCCTCCCACGGGCCTGGGAAGCCACGCCGTGCGGATTCCCATCTCCTCCCCCCACCCCCTGTTTGCCGCCCGTACGCCGTGTCTCACATCCACGTGTCCCCGACAAGTGTCCTTCCCGCCACGCTGCCCCAAGCTGCGCGCTTCCGGCAAGATTCTGACCCGAGGGGAAGCCAGCGCGCACGCAGCTCCCGCTACCCAAGGACAAGAGAGCCGTCCGCCCACTACATATGCACCGGATCACGTCACCGCAAAGGCCAAAGTCTGCAGGACTGGGACCAGGGACAGCTGTAATCGGGGACGAAGAAGGTGTCGCCTCTCTGTTCCGCTTTGCTCCTCGTCGGCCTCACCCCACAGGCCCCGGTGAGCCATCCCCCCCGCCCCCCGCCAGCCCCGCGCTCCTAGGCTCCTTCTCCGGCCCCTCCCCCCAACCGGAGGGCCTCAGCTGAGTCTGTGGGGACTCGACTCACCGGTGGTCCCCCAGCCAGTCTTTGCAGCGAGGCCACTTCGGGTCTCCTGCTTGTCCTGGGCCTCGTGTTCTGGCCTCCGGCGGGTTTCCCTGGCCAGAACCTCCCTGAGTGAAAGGGCGTCTTCAAATAAAGTCGGGGGTGTCCTCAGAAGAGCGAAGGACCCGCAGTGCGCAGGAAGCATGCGCGCAGGCCTGCCACCTGGCTACGCCTGCTGTTTCTTTGCTTTTGCTCCCCCATTCCCAGAATCATAGTTTTGTTTTGTTTTGTTTCTATTTTTTAATGTTTATTTTTGAGAGAGACAGACAGAGCATGAGTAGGGAAAGGGCAGAGAGAGAGGGAGACACAGAATCGGAAGCAGGCTCCAGGCTCAGAGCTGTCAGCACAGAACTGGACACAGGGCTCAAACCCACAAACCATGAGATCATGACCCGAGTGGAAGTCAGACACTTACCCAACTGAACCCCTCAGGGCGCCCTCAGAATTCACAGTTTTATAGCTTCTCTCTACACACGGGAAAACAAACCGCTTCCTTCAAGCTCAGCGTCTACCCTGGGGGCGCTCCACCCCAGTGCCATCCTTTCTAGGGTCCAGACTGCGGACCCCGAGCCCCCTGGAAGCACAGAGGGATAGGCGATGGGGAGAAGGCCGGGCTGTCCATGGCTCACACCCTGGAAGAGAACAGGGACTTGTTCTCTAGGTTTCCGTCCTTACTGTTGAGTTTATAGCCTCAAGAGTTATCCTGCACACACGTGCCTGAGTTTCATCATCCTGACTCGGGAAACATCTGTTCACAACTACAGATGACTAGAAGGAATAGCAAGGCCGCTTAGAATTTGTTTTCTAGAATCCCGCAAAAGCAGTCTGATGAAGCACACGCTGGTCCCCACGCTTTCTTGTTACGCAATAACCAATGTGACTCGGGCTCCATCATCTCTCTGAAGCAGAGGAGGAAGTGATGGCATCTGCTGGATAAGCTCTATTTAATGCTAGCCCTGCTTTCTGCACAGTCACCTCTGAGAAGCAATTAAGATCACGTATGTGATCGTACTTTGAAAATTATAAAGTAGAATTTAAAAGCCAGCTATTGTTATCATTAAATAAGAGTTACTCATGAAATCGGCCAACAACTGAGTTAGTTGTTTAGAAACAACTTCCTGAATAGGTACTGTCTGTCAAGCGTCCTGGCGCTCTCTCGGGCTGCGGAAACGCACAGGATGGTCTCAGAGGCGCTGGCTTTCTAGCAGGGAGCAGAGCCGTGACCAAGTCATTGCAGAAGAGCGGGATCGGAGGTGGGCACAGGCCCCGGGAGCACTCACATCACTCGGGAGGAGTCCCCGGGAGAGAGGGCATGTGAAAGAGCCACAGCATGGGCGCTCTCCTGCTGGCTGGAGGAGGAGCTGGAAGACGCGTGTGAATGAAGACAAGGCCCCTGCCAGGTGGAGATTGGCCCAAACTGCCTGGCAGCTCCCCGGGCCATAGTTTCTGCCCTGTCCAACCTTCACTCCCGAGTCCCTGCTTTTCATTGCACTTGCTGACGTTTCAGATGACACGGAGGCTTGGTTCCTCGTCACCCAGCCTTCCCTGCTCTGTTCACCTGCACTGTTCACCCTTTACCTCCTTCTTCCCTTTGTTTCTTCCTATTTCCTTCCTCTTTCCCCAGAAGTGTCTGTGACGGCTTCGTCTAGTCAGCTTTAAGGGAAGACCCAGTTTTTCACACCGGCACCGGAACTCAAAAGTCCCTTTCCTCCAGTTGTTGCCTCTACATTTGGGATAAAGCTTTCCGAATTGTGCTGATTTACTCAAAAGCAATCCATGTCCTGCAGACGCACCCCAGCAGGGCAGAGCGGTGTCCCACCCCCACGGTCTTTCTGAGTGCTGGGAACGCAGTGGTCGCTGTAACTGCTGGTTGAACGTGGTTTCCGAGCGGCACAGTCTTAGCCATGAGCAGTGAGCTCATCTAGTCAGTTGTTTCAGCAAAAATTCTTGACGTTCTGAGATGGGAATTGTCTGCCTCAGTCTGTGTGTCCAGGAAGCCAGCCAACGCCGCCCTCGCTCCTACCACAGGAGTCCAGGATAAGAGGGGGGTTTGGATTCCTTGGTCTTTCATGACCCACATTTTACCTGCAGGGAGGGAAGCCCCTTTTGCCCTCGAACAAACCGACTTTTATCCATGTGGATAGCTTGGGCCACAAGGCATCTTGGTGTGGTCATGCTGTGACTTCTGGTGACAGGGTGCCAGGGGCTGTCTCTAGAACGTGAGAGAGGGAAGTGCATGAGAGTTCATCCTGCACGATGTTTGTTCTGTCAAGCAGAATGGTGATTGAGAGAGAAGAATGACCGTGTGAATCCGAAAACAGAACAGTCTGGAGGCAGAGGAACCTACCCCCTTTGAGAACCAGCCCCATCCAAACCCTCCCACCGCTGGGTACTGTATTTCATTAATGGCTAGTGAAGAAGAAAGCACAAAGCAAGCGGGCCACGCGCTCCCCCCACACCCCGTCACTCTCGGTGGCCGGTCCTACACGCAGCACCTGGGTGTCCCCGGGCGGACGCAGGCACAGGACACAAGCACCCCGCAAACCAGGGCCGCTTGTCAGGCAGCTCATTGGTGCTGTCTGCCCTGACGACTTGTGTGGGGGTGAGGCGCTGCAGGTGGGGGCAGGGAGGCGGGGTCCATACCCCGGGAACCACACACAAGTGAAGCCAAGTCCGGGACACAGCCACCCTCCAGGGCTCTGGTCTTCACCCGCACGTGGTTCTCATAGGCCATCCGACAGGTGAGTGTGGAGGGCAGGGATGGGTCTACTCCATCAACACGAGGGAGTGAACCCGGGAACTAGGAGTCGCTGCCTCTGGGGGTAGCAGGTGATGCAGCTCGAGGCAGGGAGGGATCGTCGCCAGTGGCCGGCGAGGGCCACCCCAGGTGAGGCTGCACAACAGATCAACCACTTCACATGGGAGCGCGTAGGAGGGGGATGGGGTGCCATCAGAAGATGATGTCGATGGAAGGCCTGATGTGTCTGAGTGTATTGAAGGATTTATACAATTGGGACAAGTTAGTGATAAACACCTTAAAAACTACGCAAAAAAAAGACCATCATTAACTTCCCCCCAGAAAATGCCCAAAAAGTTACTCCACAAAGGAAGTATGACTGGCTCAGCTGGCGAGCTGGTGAGCAGGATTTGCCTGGTCACAGTGATGTAGACCCTGACTATGGATGGGGTCAAAATTGACCCTGAAACTCTCTAGGAAGGTGCGGAGAAGGGAAGCTTGCTTGAGCTGGGGTGGCGAAGCCTCATCTTCTCTGGAAGGAGGTCAGCAGATGAGAATCCAGATGTGGCAATCCGAGCCCAGCACCCGAGGACGGAAGGAGACCTCCCTTGCCAGAAGATTCAGAGGAGCTGAAAAGAGTGGTTTATGAGCGGTAAGAAGCGCAACAGGGAACAGTGTCACAAGCAAGGTGGAATGGTCTGACTTGCTGAACTCTGCACACGCAGCCTGGC
Organism: Hyaena hyaena; assembly: GCF_003009895.1. NCBI lineage: Eukaryota > Metazoa > Chordata > Mammalia > Carnivora > Hyaenidae > Hyaena > Hyaena hyaena. The sequence continues at coordinate 1,687,608 of NW_024080735.1, read as the reverse complement.
TGGAAATCAGATGTCACACGAATAGAATACAAGCAGTGGTACGAGCCTCGATGCTATATTTGTCATAAGCCAGGCTGCTGGATAAAATATGCAAATCTCAGTTCCATCTGAATCTCAGAGAAACATCAACATTTTAAAATTTTAATTTTTGAGGGGCACCTGGGGGAGCCAGCTGACTTCGGCTCAGGTCATGATCTCAAGGTTTGTGAGATCGAGCCCCTTGTCTGACTCTGTGCTGACAGCTCAGAGCCTGGAACTGCTTCGGATTCTGTGTCTGTCTCTCTCTCTGCCCCTCCCCTGCTCACACCCTTTCGGTGTAGTGTCATCTGTGGTCCCCTTGCTGTCTCCAATCCCCAGAACTCGCTCATCTCGCATGGCTGAACTTTGTACCCTTGACCAGTGTCTCCCCACCCCTCACCCCACCCCTGTAACAGCTATTATGACTCTGACCTTTTAAGATTCCCCGTATAAGTGAGATCACATAGTATCAAACAATTTCTTAGTGTACATTATGTCCCAAATATTTCATGGGACATAACTTCTACTAAAAAATGATTCATTGCTTATCTGAAATTTAAATGTACCCGGTCCTCTGTATTTGTATTTGCTAGAAATGGCAACCCTAATCACGAGAACAGCCTATTACCTTGTTCACTAAGATTCAGAGCCCACCCTTTGAAGAGCCATAGCGAAACTCCTTTAAGGCCTCACTTCCAGAAAGAGTAAGATTATCTTGTGAACAATTAATTCAGTTTTTTCCTTCTGGCCACCATGAACCATGCAGAGAATTGGTCTGGACGGAGACACATCATGAGGAAGCTATGGTTCTCAAGTCATTTGCCCACTAGTCTAAATGTGACCGACCCACTACAGGGCTGTGGTATCGGCCGGCTGTGGGCAATGGGGAAACCAAACGGGCACACTTTATTATAAAAATTAAAACTAAGAGTAAACAACAACCAAAGCAAAACTTTTTTAAAAAATTTTTTACTGTTTTATTTATTTTTGAGAGAGAGAGAGAGAAACAGAGTGCGAGCAGGGGAGGGGCAGAGAGAGAGGGAGACACAGAATCCACAGCAGGCTCCAGGCTCTGAGTTGTCGGCATAGAGCCCGATGTGTGGCTCGAACCCACAAACTGTGAGATCATGATGCGAGCTAAAGTTGGACAATTAATGGACCGAGCCACCCTGGCTCCCCCAAAGCAAACCTTCTAATCATCTAATCTTCCAAGCTGGTCCCTCTCTGATGGTCTCAGGAAGCATCAGGGCTGGCCTGTCACGGCACCTGCTTCCATGGGGTCCCGGCGGCTGGCCAGCATCCTCAACATGACACGCAAACACATTAGAGGTGAGAGCCTCTGCTCTCCTCCTCCCCGAGAGCCCTGGGGTGAAGCCCCAGCTGGCCCCTCATTAGCATGCCAGATATTGTCTCTTTCTCTCTGTACAGGAAGCCAGTGTCTGTCACTAGGGAGGTGACACCCTGGGGAAGGGGAATAAATCACCCCTTTCCTGACACGCCTGCCAGCTTGTTAGCAGACTGACACCAGCACAGAAGCAGAGTTGGCAGGAGGGACGGGCGTGCGGGGAGGGGAGAGCTGCTTACGTAGGCAGAGTCTTACTGAGGGCACTGGGCCCGAATGGGTTCTGCTGGGAAGCCCTCCCCAGCCTGGCTTCCTGAGTGACAAGGCAAAGTGAAGCCTGCTGCCCCCACGCAGTCATGGTCAGGCTCTTCTGCTCTAGGTGAGGCTCACTGAACAGCCTCACGGAGGGAGGGGTATGTGTTCGAAGCTCCCTCCAGAGGCCACAGGCCACAGCGCAGGGGTTGAGGGCACTGTCTGGGGTCAGAAGGACCTGCTGCATCACTTACTCATTCACTGAGTTCACCTCGGGTAAGTAGCCTCCTTAAACCTTTGTTTTCTCATCTATACAATGGGTGTAATGAGTCTGTCTTTCCCCGGCTTATTGCAAGGACTAAAATGCTGAACAGTTCTTGTTCTTGGCCTCAAGTAAAAGCTCATTGAATGTTCTTATTAACCTACAAACCCAACCCTTTGAGCTGTGAGTCCCCTCCTCCCCCCTGCAACCATCCAACACTGTTGCCTTCTCAGCCAGAGGCGTCCTCGGAGATGATGGGTCCTCGCGCCCGGGGCCAGAGCACAGGGGACACCATGTCTGCTCGGGGGCGGGGGGGGGGGGTGCTGATTCTAGGCTTCCGTGCAGCTGAGTGCGACGGAGAAGACCACAGCGGTGGGGTCGTCACTAGGCAGGGCCACACCTGCCTTCTGGAACGGAATCAGCAGTGACTGGCTCGCATGATCCAGGCGAGACCTAGCAGCGTGGACAGCCTTCCAGAGTCTGCAGCTTTCTTGGGCCGCCTGTTTGGAGCCTTGCTGGGGTGGAATGGCCAAGGGGGTCAGGAGAGGCCCACCCACTTTAGGGGAGGAGGCGCGGCAAGAAAGAAAAGACTTGTTCCAGATCCTGTTGGTCACTCAACCCAGAGCGAGAAGCGGCGTCTGTGTGGCTGGGACGTTATGTCTCGTGACAAGAATCACAGTTTGCCACTCGACTCTCCACGTGCCCCTCCTTCCTCAGAGATAGAATCCCTCGTTTTGAGCCGGGCACTTGTGCCCAACACCAGTTTCGTACTTCACTTTGCAGTTAGTGGTGCCCATGGAGCTCGGTGCTGGTCGATGAGAGGAAGTCAGAAGTGCTGTACAGCAGCTTCCAGGAAACTGCCTTGAAAGACAGCAGACTTGGCCACTTTGCCACCTCTCTCCTACTCTTGCAGACTGGATTGTGGTAATGATGGCTGGAGGCTCAGCAGCCTTCTTGGGGCAGAAAACAAATGCTGAAGGAGGGGCGGGTGGGAAGAGGGAGCCTGGACCCTATGTCTTCAAAACTATGAATGGCTTCTTTAGCTCCAGACAACCTCCCTCCGACTTCTTTTATGATGGGGAGAACTATCTTGTTGAAGCCACTTTTGCTTGTCTCTATTTCCATTGTACACATTTGGACCTGATCAGAACAGATATGTCTTCTAACTCAGGATTCTCCTAGCCGTCATGCACCAGCAGAAAACACTCTCTGGAAGGTATGAGGGCCAAAGGGTTCTCATCCTAGATAATCAGAAAATTCTGTTCTACTTTTAAATTATTTTGCTATTTTTTTTTTTTTGGTTTATTCTTTCCTTGTCTTTCTGTGGTTTTTGTTTTTGTATTTTTTACATGTCCATTCAGAACACTAGACGAAGCCTCCTTTGGCTCCCCACCTTTTTCTTTTTGATTCTATTTCTGAAAGGCTTTCTTTCTGGAGATAAATGCTTTATGATTTTGTTTTAATCCTTGAACTGTCTCGACCTGAAAGACTTCTTGTAAGTTTCGATGTAAATGAAAGGCTTTTCTAAATCCTCTGTCCCTGCCCTTGATGTGGACACGCTTGCTTTCTGTGGTGCGTCCCCAGCAGCCGGGAGGAGGGACACTCAGTCTGCAAGGCAGACACGCTCTGAGCCGCAGGGCTGGCTAACATTTGTGGCCCCCGGCTCGGTGACCTCTCACCTCTCACCTGCACGGGTCCCCGGCACAGAGCCCACAACGGCCACCCAGCCAGAGAAGCCCCCCTCTCTCGGTCATCCTCTGTGGGCTCCTTCTGGCTTTTTTTCACATCTCACTGTGGCTAATTTGGCACCTTGTCCTCGGTCCCCATCCCTGAAGAGTCAAGTCTGGTCCGGAGGAAAGGGAGCTGTTCTCAACGTGGGATTTCCCCACCTCCTCACATGGCGTTCACGTGGGAGGGCGTCCTCAGAAGCTTGGCCTCGTCCTGTGCAAGTCTGCTCTTCAGCTTCAACGTGTCACCTTCTGGGGCCATGGGGGAGGGGTTGAGGACTTCCTTCATTTCCCACCCTCCCCGGTGACAGGAATCACCTATTGAATCCCAAATTCCCCCAGCCCACCCAGACCCGCCCCATCAGAGCCTCGGGGGAGGGGTCTGGCCAGGAGTAAGGCCCGCACAGGGCGACGGCGGCAGACCTGACGACTCTGTCTTGGGCAAGTGATTTAATGTCCTACCCGGGTTTCGAGATCCAGTCTTTGGGGAGTGAGGTGTGGGTGAGACACCTCTGGCTAGAGCTCCGCCCGATTTACTCCATGGTGACAACCATTTACTCCAGGCCGAAGAGGACTTTGAACTTGACCCACGAGACTCCCGGGAGCTGCTGGGTTGGCGGCCAGAGGGAGACGGCACACCCAAGTCCCACCACACAGCCCGGTCTGAGAAGCCAGACCTCGCGGCCACATTTCCACTCTGCAAGGCTGTCTCCTCTCCTGCTTAACGCACAGCTGGAGCCTCGGGTGTCAGAGTAGAAACCGTAACCACCACCACCCCCAAAGCAGGTATGCACAAGCGTTCCAGAAACCTGGGTCAGCACAACCCACGTGAAGGCTCAGGGACGGCCTGGTGGGGACCCAGTGAGGCCCAGGTTAGCTCTCAGGTCAGTGTGCTGTGGTTGCTGTCTGAAGGTCTGCTTACTAGCTTGGTTTGGGGCTTAAATCTTTGCTCAGTGTTTGAACCTGCTTCTCTGTTGAATTTCAATCAGCTGCACTGTGATGCCTCCTCTGGTTTTTCCTCCTTTCTGCTCTTCCCCTCGCCTTCAACCCTCAAACGGCCTGAGAAACACCGCCACCTGCAGCCATCATCGCCATTATAATGGCACAGTCTTTTGCTCAGTGCGCTAACCGGGTTACCAGAGCGGCTAGGTGGGAAGCCTGTTATAATCTCTGGATGCTCCTGTCATGTCAAGCAGCCACTTAACCCCGTCCTTCAGAACTAACTAATCCACCAGCAATACATGCTGAATCGTCTCCGAATAATTCCCATGCGAGTCCAGTCTTGGCTAAGGTCAGCCCACCGGGGGGCAGTTGTGGCCCCCCAGGCCGGCAGCGCCCTCCCTGCCCCGGGCACCTGGCTCCTTCCTCTCCTGCTGCTTTGCCAGCAGGTGCCCCCTCTCCTGACCGATCCCTTATGTGACTCTTTTTTGAACAGTAAGAGGCAGAGAAGCAGAAATACACTCCCTGCTCCCAGTCTCTTTACGCCCAACTCAGCCGCGCTCTGCACCAAGAACCATCCTGACCACATGCGCCTCCGCCCCCCGCACCCCAGCCCTGCGCCAGGCCTTGCACATCACATCACGGGGGAGGGGGGTCATTGCCGGCAGCCCCATAGTGTAAGAAAAGCAAGGACTTTGCTCCACAAACACTCTCAGGGTCGCCTCAGCTTGATTCCTGACTCTTTTTTTTTTTTCTTAATTTATGTGAGCACGAGCAGGGGAGGGGCAGATAGAGAGGGAGGGAGAGAATCCCAAGCAGGTTCCTCGCTCAGCACGGAGCCCAACGCGGGGCTGGACCCCAGATCCTGGGAGCACAAGCTGAGCTGAAACCGAGAGGCGATGCTCCACCCACTGTGCCACCCCGGCGACCCCTCTTGGCCTCACTTTATCAGCAACAAACTGGAGGCAAACAGGGCCCACGTCACAGGGCGGCTGTGAGGGAAACTGAGGAGAGGCGGTCAGAGGGCCGAGTGCCCTTCATTCCCCTGACGTGTCCTCACACATGGAGGGAGGGCCCAGCCACATAACACCAAGGTCTCTGCCCCGTCACCCCCGGTGACACCTGTCCCTCAGTCTGGGAGGAACAAGATGGCCGCCTCGACCCAGCGCCTTCCTTGCGGGGGATGGGTTGGAGGGGGTGGAGGGAGAGCCCTGACCCGCCTGACCGCTGATCCCAAATCCAGGGTTCGGAGCCAGGAAGCCTGTGGTGACATGGCCCTTGGACTGTCACTGCCGGCCACTCGCTGAGGATCCTGTGCCTCCCATGCCTTGGGTCCTGGAGGTTGGGTTGGAGGTCCAGGGTGAGCATGGGGAGCGTTCCCACCAGGGACACCGTGGAAAGCCCACCGGGCCTGGGGTAACGGCCGTGCCGGGAGCCCTAGCAGGAAGTGGAGTCACTGTCCTGTCAGGGGAATGGCCTGACCCGCGGGAGGACAGGGGGCTGCCATGGACAGAAGGCCCCACCAGTCCAGGTGCAGCAGCCCTGGCCTAAGGGGACTCGGTGTCCGGGGCTGAGTCCTGCCTGATGGGGGCCTGGGCCACAGCCCCTGGACCCGCAGACGGGCTGCCTGGGGGACGCGAGGGGGAGGGAGCCTCCATCATGGCCTCCAGCTCGGCAACCGTGAGGGTGGTCCTCTGCCCGCCCGCCTCTGCGACGTGGGTCTTCCGGAGAAGCTGCTTCCAGAAACTGCGTGAGGACCTGGACCCACGTGGCCGGCCCTCCCCTGCCCTGCCAGGACGCACTCTGGGGGCCAGAGGACTTTCCCCTCTGCTGACAGCGCCCTGTGGGGGGTGCTCCCCAAAGACCGCCCCCCAAGGCTCCCAAGGCAGCTTGAACCCGATGGCTGGGACTCGGAGAGACAGAAACACCCAGAAGCCCCAAGGGGCCGGCCGAGCCTGTGGTGGGACCACACCCCTTTCCCGCAGCCGCCCACCCCGCTTCTGTCCATCCTCCCCAGCACTGCGGCTCCCAGACCACTTCCGGTAACCTGACGCCCACCTCAGATGCACTTGGCTCCCTGATCTCATGTTAAGCGGTGTTCTCCAGTGTGGCCTTGCCCGGAGCTGAGATGGTTTCGGGGTGTCCCCTGCCTGACCCTTCACCTCGTTTCTGGATCAGAATTGGGGTGAGGGGGTCGTTGGACTCCTTTATACTCCCAGCAGCCATTGTGGTTAGCTCACCCAGGAAAGGCCAGTGCACACAGACCTCAGAGCACCGAGGGCATCACGGGTCAGGAGCCCGGCTGGGAGCCTGGGGCCTGGGGGGTGGGGGTCACAGCCACAGCAGCGGGAGGTTAACCTCAGGCTTCATTCGCCCCAAGCAGCCTCACCGCAGACCATCCTTTGGCCGACGTCAGGCCAAGAAGTGCCTGACACAAGGGACGAGGTTTTATTTTTTTATTTTTTTAAATGTTTTTTTAATTTATTTCTAGGAGAGAGAGAGAGAGACAGCATGAGCAGGGGAGGGTCAGAGAGAGAGGGAGATACAGACTCTGAAACAGGCTCCAGGCTCTGAGCTGGCAGTCAGCACAGAGCCCGACGTGGGGCTCGAACCCACGAACCGCTTGATCATGACCTAAGCGAAAGTCAGACGCTTAACCGACTAAGCCACCCAGGCGCCCCTGGACGAGGTTTTAAAACGCTCTCGACCGCCTCGGCCTTCTGGCCCATCATCAGCGGGGCCAGAGTGATGGCGCGTGACCCATGGTCTCCCCAGAGCCACCTGCGGGAGCCCCGACCAGCCACTTCACTTGGCTGGGCCAATGCTTCTCACCTGGAGGACGGAGAGGCTCGCGGGGCCAGGGATCACGTAAGACAAAGGGTGTGAAGCCCCCAGCGCACACCCGCTGTCCAACCCCTGACAGGCGTTAGCGTTTTGCACATCAAGGGTTCTTAAGCTTCTCAGCGTGATGAGTTATGACGGGCCCTCCTGGTGGGACCGTTTACCTCCCGCGGCGCCATGTCTAAATAGAGAGACTGTTTACACCCGGGCAGAACAAGAGGGACGTTCGGGGGCAGCTGCACAGGGCAGGGAACCGCCTCATGAGCCGGGCTTATTTTTACCCAGCACTTCTGCATTGTAGACGCCGCCGCTGTTCTGATCCCGGCCAGCCCCTCCGGAGCGGTGAGGCCGCTCTCCTGCCGAGGGTGAGCTCGGCGAGGCGGCCCGGCCCCGGGACACGGGTGAGGTCGGGAGCCCAGATGGGGCGCTGGCATCACTGTGGCGCGAACCGCTGCGAGGACAGCACCGTCCCAGAAGTGAGGTCTCCCGGGTTCTGGTGTGGGTTTGGAGCCACTTTCCCAGAGTTCGCTGCAGGAACCCAGTGTCCGTCACTCCGGGAAAGGCCTCGCCTCAGGGGGAGGACGGGCTGCACCAACACGCCAGAGGGAGTGCGCGAGCCGGTGCTCTGCTCGAGGCCCCTCCGGGGAGGACCACGCTGCGGCCGGGCTTCTGCTGGGGCCGGACCCCAGCCGGGTGGCCCGCTGGCTGAGCCCGGGCGTCCCCAAGGCCCTGGACCCCAGCTCTGGAAACACTAGGGGGCTGGCCCAGCTGAGGGGAGGGAGAGGACACGTTGGGGGGCGTCCCCAGGGCCCCCGAGCTGGGTCCCTCACGGGTCTGCGGGCCTGAGGACCAGACCCACAGGGACCTCGAAGGGCAAGCTGGGCAGTGAGCGGCCCCAGCCTGTCTTCCTCTCGGGTACCCTCGCGACCCACGGACGCGGCATGCAAATGCCTGCCTGAATCCGCGAGGCAGGAGAGCTTGGCTTCTGGTCCCCACCCCCACCGTTGCCTCTCTCCCTGACACCCCCCACCCCCGCCGCAGGAACCACTCTGAGGAATGAAGCCAAAGTGGATTTTCTTCTCTGAAAGCTCCTCCTTCTGCAGGGTTTACTGGTCAGGCTCACCGGCTGCACAGGGGATGGCTGTGTCCTGGGGGAGGGTGTCCCCACCTCAGAGGGAAGGGGACCTGACCCTCCTGTGAACACGCACCAGGTGCCCTCAGGGAGCTCAGCTGTCCCCACCTGGTAACTGGCTCCCTCTCGGCTGGGTCCACATGGCACGGCCCCAACGCTTCCAGGTGTCCTCGGCTGGGACCTGTCCTGGGCTGGATGTGTCCCCCCTAAATTCATATGCTGATCCTCTCCCCAACTCTGTGCTGTGGCCTTAAGAGGTGGGCCTCTGGGAGCCGTCAAACCCACGGACCGTGAGATCATGACCTGAGCGGAAGTCGGACACTCAACCGACTGAGTCCCCCAGGCATCCCAAAACCATTGCATTTTTAAAATATTCCTGTTTCAGACCAAATTAAAATGACTCCAGAGATGTTAGGCCCTTTAAAAAGCTCAGAAGATCCATCTTGGTCACTGTCAGGAACTGCCTCATGCGTCTTGCAGGAGCCACGAGATGGTGAACAAGTTTGCTTGTGTGAGCACGGGGTGAGGGGTGGGGGGTGCTCCCTGACTGAGGACTGGGCATCGGTTTGTCACCCGTCCTCATCCTGTGCCCAGGCCTCACCCAGTGTGCTCCCCACGTGCCCGCAGGCCTGGGGTGTCACTCAGTGGTCCCAGGCACGACCGGCCCCTCTGACCCGGGCCAGGGGTCTCGGCCAGACTCCCTCTCTGCCCAACTCACCGCTGGGATTGCTGACCACTGTGTCACCTGGGGGGGGTCACGGCCCCCATGGGCAGGGCTGGACCAGGGTGACCCAGAGAAGGGACTCTTGTGCCTGGTTTGCCTGGGCCCCTCCACTGGGAGAACCCCGGGGCCCCTCGTGGGCGGTGCCTACACAGAGACGTTGGCCATATCCGGGCGGGCAGTAGCCCAGAGCACTGACCCCAAACCTCCCACCCTTTAGTTTTCTTCAGATGCCTTCAGAGGACTCCACGTCAGTCACCAGCCTCTCACCATGAAAACCTTTGAGGTACTTAGGGATCGTGTTTATTTCTTCCTTCAGTTTTCTCTTCATTTTTTAAAAAAAAATTTAATGTTTTATGTATTTCTGAGAGAGAGAGAGAGAGAGCATGAGCAGAGGAGGGTCAGAGAGAGAGGGAGTCACAGAGCCTGAAGCAGGCTCTAGGCTCCCAGCTGTCAGCACAGAGCCTGACGCAGGGCTTGAACCCACGAACTGTGAGATCATGACCTGAGTTGAAGTCAGATGCTTAACTGACTGAGCCACCCAGGTGCCTCTCTCCTCACTGAGTAATAGCAGTCCTGTGGGCTGGGGGCTCGCGCCCTGGCCCTGGGCCATCCCCACAATGGCCTCGGCCCCAGGGCTGGGACCCCAGGAGTCGGGCCCTTGGGGGGGCCTGACTGGAATGTCGGGGGCGAGAGCCCTGCCCCCGACACCTCCCCTGAGAAGCCTCCCTGACTTTCACCTGCTCCTGTTGGCCAGCCCCCGTATGCATGCCCGGTGCTCCCACAAAAATTCACATTTCGTCACTGTCTTCAGACAACCCTCCAGGGATCAGCTCTACAGTTTGTCACAAGAGGAGCCCCTATGACTGTGTAGAACACAGAAGGATCCACAGACATAAGGTCCCACTGTCTGGGGGGAAATGACTATCTGGTTAAGTTTCTTGATTGTTTCATGTTAATTTTATTTTTCCAGGGGCATTTCATGATCTTTTAGGAATGAGAAGCTTGCCTCTCATCTTGCTTCCTGCTTTTTTTTCCTTTCTATTTTTTTTTTTTTTTTTTTTTTTTTTTTTTTTTTTTTTTTTTTTTTTTTTTTTTTTTTTTTTTTTTTTTTTTTTTTTTTTTTTTTTTGGGCGCCTTTTTTTTTTTTTCAGTTTAGCATCCAACTTCGGTTTTTTTCATAATCTCACAGTTTGAACCAAAGAGGTCCCAGCCCCAGAGACATCAAAAACATCTTCACAGCGAAGGAAGGAGTCCTGTGTTCTGTTTTCAAAGAGGTAGATTTTTTTTTCGTATTTATTTTTTTTTTTTTTTTTTTTTTTTTTTTTGCTTTAAAACAACAAAACTTCACAGCATCCACCAGGGTGCCAGGGAGCTGAAACACACTCGGTAAGTACAGTCAGAGTTTGTTGAATGAATTCAGAATAGCCACCACCCAGCAGGACACCTCACGTGCCAAAGCTTGGCAGGTGTTTGTTGAATGAATGAGTGAACACTGCCCTGTCTTGGAAATGGATCCCGCTTATCCACTCTCCTTACTGGCCGGTTTGCTGGAAAAGAATTCACCAGAAAGAGAAAAACAACATAAAACAATGAAATGAGACAAAAAACATAGTAGTGTGGGATGAAGTGCTTGGTATGTAAGTGAATTTCTATACATTTTACGAGGGATTCTGGCCCCTGGCCTCTCCTTCATTGGCAAAAGGAGCTGGGGGTGTGTTTGGAAGACACCTACCAGGGGGCCTGCCTCTGGGACCTGAGCCCCGTCACCTGTCAAAACCTCCTGCTTCCTCCATTGCTGAAAGGTAAACCACAAGATGGGAACATTCAATAAGGGCAGTTGTGCACGTTTGAACGCTGGTGTCCCAGAGAAAATCTGCACATGCAGACCTCTGTTTGCTCAGGGAGGCGATTGAGGCGAAGTCTTCGGCTTGACAGTGATTGCTCGTGCAGACTGCTAATCAGTTTGCCTGGCGTGCATAATCTCCCCTCTAAGTTAGGATGCCATCCCCACGGCCCCTGGGCAGGGACACCTGTCTTCGCGGCCACATGCGAAAACCTGACCGCCAGTGACCAGCGACATTCCACTGGGGTTTTAAGATAGAATCTACATAGATAAATAGTACATAGTAGAGGGGGAAAGAATCCTTTTTCTTTCTAGATTTCCATCTGGGAAGGTTTCTTCAGAAAACAGTTTTTTTACTAGTTTGGGGTAAAAGTTGAGTCTCTAGGGCATGATTTATTCAATATGACACTGTTGGGTGTATGTATGTGTGTGTGTGTGTGTGTGTTTCTGTGTGTGCGGTGGGGTGGGGTGGGGAGGGTTGCAAGTCGCATTTGTGTATCATTAGAGATAACACAGGAAGAGCGAGAGGAAGGGGTGAAAGGCGAAGTCTCCACACTGTGGCTCTTCCCCTCGCTCCCCTTCACCTTACGTAAAATTACGAAACTCACAAAATAATTGAGGTACATGAATTGAAGAGGCAAAAGCCATGATGCGGCAAGTCTCTGTGTTCACACCAGTGCATTGGAGTATGGACAGTCCAAGCGTGGCAGCAGTTGGAGGAGGAAACATCAGGAACACAGAGGAACTATGGGGGGGCTTTCAGAGTTTCACAGAGCTATGATATTGCGAGGGTGAAACACAGTGAAATCTCACATATCTGCTGAGGACCCAAGGGGCACTTTGGATCGATGGATGGATAGATGGGTAGGTGAGTGGATGAGTGGGTGGATGGGTGGGTGGATGAGTGGGTGGGTGGGTGGATGAGTGGATGGATGGATGGATAGGTAGTGAGTGGATGAGTGGGTAGATGGATGGGTGGGTGGATGAGTGGGTGGATGGGTGGGTGGATGGGTGGGTGGATGGAGGAATGGAGGTCGGAGGTGATGGATGATGGATGGAGGATGGATGGGTAGATGAGTGGATAGATGGATGGGCAGATGGATGGAGACAGAGGTGGAAAAATAGATAGGTGTGAGCTCCCTGAGGGCTGAGAGTTGTAGTTTCATTTTATTCATATTTATACACTTGATGTTATACTTGGCAGAGATTTAAAAACCTTCATGGAATAAATGAGTAAGTGGGTGAATAAATGATATATAAATGAATAAATAGATGAATTAACTTTCAGCTACTAATGTTCTAACACATGCACTCTATGTCTGCACTCTGTGTGCGGTTATCCTGAAACTCATGAGTTTAGTTCATGAGCTGACGTGTGCTTCAAGGTTGTAGAAGATAGGCTGTCAGCTTCAGCACACTCAGCACAGAGCAACGCTTCAGTGCTTCCGGGAGGCATCGCCTTTCCTTCTGGTCTACGAGACGCCACGTGTGCTCGGTCTTCACCTGAGAGACGGGCGTCCAGCCTGAGCAAGGTGGTAGCTCTCGCAAATGAGCCGGCTTGTGCTGACGACGGCGTCTGGTCCTCTTTCTCAGGCTTCTCCGGGCTTCTGCGGCGGAGCGTGCCCTTCCTGCAGACATCTGCACTGCTCTCGCTGTCGGCTACACGTGAGGGTCCTCTGGCCACAAAGCCACTGCGCACACACCACACACGGCCCCGGGCACTGCACTGGGCCAGGAGTGCCCACCGAACTCAGTGCGTCATCTTTCCTAATCGCACAGAGAATTTCAATTGCTGGAGATACTGCAACACCGGCTGTGAGCTCCAGTGTGGCCCGGCCGTCATCACGTCGCCAGCCCCTGACATCCTCCTTCTCGCTGTGTCATGGTTCTGAGTTCACTTGAATTTACAAATGATGTGCAGAGGTGATGAAACCTATCATGTCACCTTTTAACTTCATTTGAAAGGAAATGAACCGACAAGATGGTAATGACTTGGGAGAAGACTTCGTGTCCTTAAAATAGCTGACTGACGTCCTCTCTCCTCTGCGCTGGGCCATCCCTCCCCTCCTGGTCTCCGGCCCCTTCCTTTTCCTTCTCATCAGAGGCTTAGAAGGACAGGGGGCCCGAGGGGCTGATCTTAAGAAAAAGTGTGTGTGAGTGTGTGCGTGCACATATGTGAGTGTGTATGTATGCACGCACATGTTAGTGTGCACACGTGAGCGTTGAGTGTGCACGTGTGGTGTATAAGTGTGGGTGAAAGTGTGTGTATGTGTGGGGTGTGGAGTGTGTGTGTAAGAGTATGGTATGTGATGTGAGAGTTGTGTAAGTGTGTAAATGTGTGAGGGAATGTGTGAGAATGTTTATATGTGATATAAGGGCATATCTGTGTGTACACGTGTGAGAGTGTAAGCATACATGTGAGTGTGTAGCTGTGTGTGCATGTCTAAGTGTAGGTGAGAGTGTGTGTACACGTGTGTGTAGGGGTATGTGAGTGTGGTGTGTGATGTGAAAGTATGAATATGTGTACATGTGTGAGTGTGTGAAAGTGTGTGTATGTGTGTGAGCATGATTGTGTGTGTATGTGTGAGTGTATGCACGTGTGTGTGCATGTATGTAAGCATTGTGTGAATGTGACTGTATGTAAGCATTGTGTGAATGTGACTGTATATGTGTGGGGTAAGTGTGTGGGTGAATGTATGACTGTGTCAGGGGATGTATGAAGGTGTGTGTGTATGTGAGTGTATGCCTATGTGTAAGTGCAGAACCTGATGTGAGAGAGTATGAATGTGTAAGTGTGTGTAGGTGTGTGGGGTAAATGTGTAAGAGCGTGTGTGAGTGTGCACACAGGAGGGTGGGTATGTATGTGTGTGAGTACATGTGGTTGTGGGTGTGTGAGGTGAACGTGTGAGATTGTGTATGAGTGTGTGAGCATATGTGAGTGTGAGCACATGTACGTGGGTGTGTGTGGACGAACTGCCGAGTCCAGTTCAAGGGGAAGGGGCCCACATCTTCCTGCACCCCGACTGACACCCCGCTGCCCCGGTGAGGCTCTGGACAGCAGGCCTCAGGGTGAAAATCAACCAGAAAGGATATTATGAATAAAATATCGCCTGTCCCTGTCTTCGCCCAAGGGTTAATTGTAAACATGCAACGCTGGCCCAGAACTTTCTCTCCTCTAATACCTCCCTCAATGACCCACTGACGGTGTTGCTCGCCAAACCATGGGCTTCACGGCGCCTTCCGTGTGGCCAGTGAGCCCTGGGCCATGGACAGTGAGGACCACGTGCAGGCCTGTCGTGTGCCGGGCCCTGGCCCTGCCCGTCTGTGCCCAGCGCAGTGAAGCCCAGGGGCCTCAAACAGGTAGAGCCTTGGGACGGAAGGGCTCAGCCTGGAAGGAGCTCACGAAGGCCCCCTGCCGGCCGCGTCAGAGGAGCGCCTGTGCATCCAGGGTCTACCCGTCACCACGGCCTGGCTTGCCCTGCTCAAAATGCAACCTGGATGTTGAGCCTGATGGTGCCACACGCGACTAAAGAGGAAGGAAGAGTTTATCACTGATGTGATGTGTCTCTCAGGGGAGCGGGGCGGGTCCCCGACAGATGGCGTGAGAGTGCGGAGGGGGCGGACCGGCCTCCACTGTGGTCGGGGCTGGGGCTTGGCGAGGGTCCCCCGCACAGGCAGGCCTGTGTGGCTGGAACACCCCACAGGCATCAAGGGGGAGCGCTCAGGCCGTCTCATCCACTGGCCCGATGCCGGCAAAGGCACGGAAGACAGAGTCAGGCTCACCGTGACCCCAGGTCTAGAGCCACGTGAACCGCCCCCCCCCTGCCCGCCGGCTGCACCCTGCCCGATGCCCTGCTCTCTCCGGGGCCAGGCCCGCTGGGCCTGCACCGCGGGTGACATTGTGGAAGTATTTGGGGTTAAAGTTGTTCCCGCCCATGCCCCCCCTCCTCCCAGGGAGATGGGGGGCCACCAGACCCCCTCCGCCAGCGCACCACTCCAGGGAGCCGTCTGAGACACCCGCCAGCTCCCTCCATGTGTCAGACACCAACGCCCCAAGCAGGAAGCAGCAACCAGAGGCCGCCTCCTCCTTGCCCTGCATTTTCTAAACCACTCTGCGTACCGTGCTGCCACCTGGGGTTGGTCCCCCGGAACCCGTGAGTCAACAGGTTGTGGGTTTTCATGATCCTGAGAACGAGCTAGAGACGTCTTTCCAGTGGGAAACGATGGCAGATGTCCCCACCATGCCTGCGCTGTTTTACCGCCACTGAGGCCAGCAAGGAGCGTCCAGGACACGGGCCTCACGAGGCCCCACCTTCCTCCCGGGACTCCACTCCACATCTACCTGCTGCGTCCTAAGGCCCTGCGTCCTGCGTCCCAGGTCCGAAGCTCCAAATGCACACCAATCCTCAGAGAGCTCAGGGGGCGCCTGGGAGGCTCAGTCAGTTCAGAGTCGGCCTCTTGATTTCAGCTCTGGTCATGATCCCGTTTGTGTGCTCTGTGCTCACACATCGGGCTCTGTACTGGCAGTGCAGAGCCTGCTTGGAATTCTCTCTCACTTCCTCTCTCTCCGCCCCTCCCACACTCCCTCTTGTTCTCAAAATAAATAAACTTAAAAAAAAAAAGCTTAAAATCCATGGGATCCTGAATTTAGCCCTTCCTACCTTTTTCTGCATTTGAATTACGTGGATTAATTCTCATTCATGCTCTTGTCCAATTGGGGCAAGCCCACTTTCTCACATGGATTCCGATCCTTAGTTCCCTGCGTGGACCCGTCCCACCCCCCCACCCCACTACTCGCTCATCTGTCAGGCCATCCTCGGCCCCACGGCTCTGCTCTGCTCCTCCCTACGGCCGCCAGTGCCCTGCAAGCTATCCCCCGTGACGCTGTGAACAGAGCTCCCTGCACTGCGAGGTTGGGGACAGTCGGCTGTGCACCCTTCCCACGGTGCGCAAGCACCGAGCTCCATTCCACCTGCTGCGGCTCCAGAGCCGCCCTGGAAGGAAGGGTAGGCAGGGCATTTCCACCCCAGTCCTGCCCTCCACACTTGTGGCCACTTGGGTTTTTTGTCGACAGTCTTCTGGAAGCTTCTCTGCCCAGCCCACAGGAGGGACTCTAGATGCCCTATCCTGGGCACACGCGGATTTCCCGGTGTCCTCATAAGCACATGGCCACAAGCTGAAGGCTGCAGCCCCTCAGGATTGCTGGTGGCAGCCCAGGGCGCTGGGGACCTCAAAGGGGCCTTACCCTATCAGCCACCATCTGCTCAGTGCCAGGACCCACTTGCCCACCGGCTGCCTGGGGCTCCTCACCCCATCTAGATTTCCCCTCTGACCTTTTCAGAGCCCGATCTCTGGACCTCCCCCCGCCCCCCGGGTGCCTATTCTGAGCCCCGATGGAATGTTCAGCTTTGTGTCCTCCTGGGATGGATAGATGCCCTTCACGTGAGAGTCACGGATGATAATAAACACCGAACAGGACAGGGTTCAGGTCAAGGCCCTCACGTCCCATCAGGACGACCTTCCGGTGCCCGGGATGCCACTACCCCAGGAACAGTGGTCGCGGGCCCCTGTGTCTCCCTAGAGAGTACCGTTGCCCCTCTGTTCTGACCGCCTGGCTCTGGCGTGGGCTGGGCTCCCAACCGTGAGCTTCCCCAGACCCAGCTGGGGGTTTCCCAGTAATGCAGCCCGAAGTGGCACATGTCTTATGTTCTTGTTTTTACCCAGACGTGACCACTGCTGGGCTTCCTGGGGAGATAAGTGCTGAGTTGTTTTCATCCAATCGTGAAATATTCCTTAAACACAGAGTTGCTGGTTTTGAGGACCAGTAGCCCAGGGTGCAGGGAGCAGGCTGTCCCTGGGGATCTGGGGATGACATGGGGCCCTTGTCCTCTCCATGGAGGGGACTCTTTACAGCCTGTGGAGTCCAGGACGCCACTCAACAGCATACTTACTCTCCATGGAGCTGAGGGGAAATCAGAACCGCAATGCTGCTAACTGGCCACCATTGCCACCATTCCCTGGAAGCTTCTAGCTCTGTCCTGCTGCCTTCATTGCTGTGGTCACAATAGACTGTCCCTGGCACGGGGGCCTGATGGAGGTGTCTCATCATAACTTCATGTGGGGACTGGTGTTTATCCGGCCCTCATTTGCCCCTCATCCCCTGCCCTAAAATACAGAAATACATTCCTACGGGGAAGGTGGCGCTGTTTCTCTGAGGTGCCGGGCGTCTCTGAAAGGGAGCCCTGTCACGGTGTTTGGGACGGGAACACCATGGTGGCATGTTAAGTCACCCTCCAGGAGCAGAACAGCTTCCCTGTGCTGGTGCATCTCTAAACCAAAAGGTGTGTGTTTGCCCTTGGGGCACCTGGTCCAGGGAGGAGCCTGACTTTCCCGGGGACAGGTTTGTGGGGGACGGCGGGCCAGGGGACAGGTGCGTGGGGGACGGCGGGCCAGGGGACAGGTGCGTGGGGGACGGCGGGTCAGGTGCATGGGGGACAGCAGGCCAGGGGACAGGTGCCTGGGGGACTGCAGGCCAGGGGACAGGTGCGTGCGGGACAGCGGGCCGAGGGACAGGTGTGTGAGGGCCAGTCAGCTGAGGGCAGACACCAGCACTCAACAGGCTGGAGAGCCCGGCAGAGAAGGAGCCAAGTGCGCCAAGTTTATTGTGTGTGCAAAGCTCAGCCACAGGCCCGGGAGATGCTGGGGGCCCCTCTCGGACCACCCGTGGGGTGGATAACGAGGCTGAGTGTGGTTGGTCTTCACCCCAGCATCCACACAAGACACGTGGGCCCAGCTGCAAGACATGGGAGCCCCTGGGAGGGGACCCCGCCACACACAGGATGGCGGACCCCAAGGGAACTCAAGGGTGTGGGGCTGGGGTCCAAGCACAAAACCATGTTCACGCTCAGCTGAGTTTCACTTACATTACATCCAAGCCCGGGTCTTCATGTCGCACAGGTGTAAGTCTCCTTTCCTGTCATCTCTCGGGGACACGAAGCACATAGTGTCACTGCTGGGGAGGGTGCGGGTCCAGCCCTGAGGGCCTTGGGCACGGCGTTCTGGTGCACAGACCCCTAACGTTCCCATCAGTGTCCTGGAGCCAGACGTACCGTGTGTGGGTGAAGGTGGGCCCCTTGCTAGTAGACGTCCCACGGGGAGCATAAGAGGTGTGTGAGGCAGGGGAGGGGACAGGACCCACAGCTTTGCCAACACCTGTGGTGCAAACGCTCCTGCCAGGGCCATTGCATGGCACCCGTGGCACCGAATAGGCTGCCTGGAGGCATAGGAGCAGAGGCATCCTGTCCCTGCCATGAGGTGCTTCCACCGTGGGGAGCACAGGCAGTAGGAAAACGTGGTGAAATAATTAGGAGGTGGTGAGTTGTGACTACACATTACCTTTGCGTTGAATATAATTTATTTAATTGTAAGCTTACATAAGCACTCTAGTAAGAGCTATGCTCGGAGGCAGATTAGCAAAACCCCTACAAGATGTAGGACCAGCTCCCACGAGCCTAGGCTCGGCTAGGCGGGAAGGAGGACCGTGCAGGCGTCTCGTGGATTCCGAGGGGTCAAGTGCAGACAGGAAGACACTCCTGGGCGCGCAGGAGCTTCCCGGGGGCAGAAATGGCTGTGGCTGTGTGGGGGGAGGCCTGGGAGGCCCTGCGTCGTGGCCTGTCACCCCGCAGGGCTCCTGGGCCCCAGTGGCGGCGGGAACGCAATCCAGGGCACGCCGCGGGGGTTACCCAGGATGTCTGGGGCCCTCCGCCCAAGCCTCTGAGCAGAGGCGGCCCCGGCATGTCACGCTTGCACAGCCCACCCTGACATTGGACCGCTCTGCCCTGCGCCCAGTTTGGAAAGGAGCAAGCCCATGTCCAGGGACAGGAAAGGTGGGGACGTGGGTCTGTGCAGGGACACGGCTTGAGCGCGAGTGACCGTCGTCGAAGCATCTGCTGGCTGTCCTTGGATCTTACGTGGGAGAACAAAAGTGTCTTAAGAGCGACAACTTTATTGCAGCTACCACACCTGAAGACAGGAAGCAGGGGCAGACCTTGTTGAGGGCCCAGTGTCACCAGGTCACGTGCCTGGGACAGCCGGCCCCAGGACGGGCTGGAGGAGCACAGCCAAGGTTCACCAGACATGGCTGTGTCCCACCAGGGGAAGCGCTCTGTTGTCCTAGCAAAGACTCCTTTCAAGTCTGCTCGGGCACAGAGGGGCACCGAGGGAGGGGTGCCAAGAATGGAGGAGGGCAGGGCGCAGAGGAGGGTGGCGGGAGGGGCGCAGAAGGGCGACAAGGGAGGGGCACGGAGAGGGGAGGGCAGCGAGGGGAGGGGCGCTGGCACAGAGGACCATGGTTGTTGAGTGCCCGTTACAAGAAAGGCCCTCTGGTCATCGTAAGCACACCAGCCAGTGGGCTCTTGTTGCCCCACTTTACAGGTGGGAAGGCTGAGCCTCAGGAAGGCAGGGAAGCCTGCCCAAGACCCATCATGAAGTCATTCACTCTGGGCAAACCAGAGGTGCACTCCTGGGACAGCCTCTCTGGTTCTCCCTCCTCCATTCCCTTCCAGTATGGTCTGCAAAATGCTCAGGGCCTTGGGGGACACAGACGTGAGGTGGCGGGGCATGCTCCACGCCCCACTGGTAACCAGCGTTGTGTAACCTCCAGGAGTGTCAGTATTTGTTCTGTGAGCTGGGCACAATATTGCCGTGGGGGTCAAGTGAGGGCGTGCGTGTCGCCTGCACTCGGCCAGTGTCGGAGGCCAGGCTGGAGAGCAGGCGTTAGAAACGGGGGCGGGGATACTGTCACGGGGAGGCACGTGGAGGAGGGCTGGTGGGGGTGACCTCCCTCCAGTGGGGGCACTGCCGTTGCCCAGGCACAGCGGGGACACCGCCTCCTGCAGAGTGGCCTCATGGGAACTTATAGCAGCAGGACACGCCCACATCCGATCTGTGTAACAAGTGGGTGCAGTGGGTGCTTTAGAACTTCACTCAGCACTGGGAGAAGGAGCTGAAGTGACGCCCCCTCGCTGTTCTCCCCCCGCCCCCAGGAATCAGGTCACAACAGCACCTTCCCATGTCTGTGTCCCCGAGAGGCTCTCTCCTGGGTGCCCAGGCCCATGCCAGGGAGGGACAGCTGCCCACCATCCGCTTTGGGATTTATCCAGAGCGCTGCCCTGCCCCACTCTCCTCCCTTCTAGGGTCACTTCTGGGAGACAGTGAGGGTGCAGGTACCCTCACTGCTTACTAGCGTGGTTCCTAGCCGGCCACCAGGGGCAGTACTGAGCCCTCTCTGGCTCCTTCACTTCCTAGTCTGTACCGGGGTCGCTATCGGGGTCACCGTGTGGGAGGGGGTCATGGCCCAGAGCCTGGCACCCAGCACGGCACCAACAGTGTGCCCATCGCTCTCAGCCCTGCGGTCACTGTCGGCTTCTCCCTGGAACTAAAAATTGGCTCAAGCTGCAGACAGACTGCTGGACTTGGTTCCCGGCCACAGCCCTCAGGAGGGAAGTACTCAGATGTCCCTTTCAGAAGGGTAAAACCTCCCAGGACATGCTGGCAGCTCTGAAAGCTTTCAGGGGACCCCCCGTGGGAAGAATGTGACACAGTAAAGCAGGTCTGAGGCTGGGGCACTTCTCTGACTCTGTCTTTAAATCTCCTTTTCTCAGAGAGTTTATGCTAATGGAACGTTAACGGGAGCCCAACTACTTTGCTGGCTTTGGGTGATGGAAAGGACATGGGGATCTGAAGTCAGACAACCTGGGTTTAAAAACAGGTCTGTGGCTGCTGTGTGACTACAGGTAAGTCCCTTACCCTCTCTGAGCCTCCCCTTCCTCACTTAGAAAATGGGAAGGATAGAGGAGCGCCTGGGTGGCTCAGTTGGTTGAGCGTGTGACTTCGGCTCAGGTCATGATCTCACATTTTGTGGGTTCAAGCCCTGCGTTGGGCTGAGAGCTCAGAGCCTGGAGCCTGCTTCTGATTCTGTGTCTCCCTCTCTGCCTCTTCTCTGCTTGCACTCTGTCTCTGTCTCTCGGAAAATAAGAACATTTTAAAAATTTTTAAAAATTTAAAAAAGAAAGAAAATGGGGAAAAGAATAGTATCAACCTCATAGGATGGTAAGGAGATCAAAGGAGTGAAATCAATCTGCGGATGATAGAGCCCTAGGCAAATGTGAGCTGTGACAATTTATATCGCAGGAAACAGAACCTCGGGAAGGTGGGGTGTCTGAACCCCCTCTCGTCTTTCTAGAGGTCTCTGTGCCCCTGTGTCTGCTATTACAAGCCACTTTGCATCTTCTGGGAAGGAGGCAGAGTACACAAATGAAAGAGACAGCTCCAGGGAGAGACTGTGGAGGTGAAGGTCAGGTGTAGGTGGCCTTCTCAGGGATGGGCTTGGAGGTGAGGCCGAGCAGCCCCGAAGGTCGCTCTCCCCCGACCTCAGTCATGTAGCCAGGATGGTGTGCACTGGACAAAGGGGTGTCTGCTCCCCAGAATGCCACCTGGAATCCTCCGGTTTCATACCTACGGCCTCAGAGTGGAAGTCTGAGTTTTGCTCTCTACAGAATTTTTAGAAACAGAACAGCTTCTTGAAACTTTTCTTTTCCTACCTACCGGTTTACCACCAGTACAGAGAGGCATCCACCCGGTGATGGGTTTGAACGAGGCGGCTGGGTAGGTGCGGAGCGCAAGCTGTCACTGTGTTTTAAACATAGCTCACGACGCACTGCACAGACACCATTCATAAACCTGAGTCACCATTTCAACAGGAGCCGCGTCCGTGTATAAATAGCCTTGTGTGTCACACAGAAGAAAAGAAGGGAAGTGTGGGGAATAAGGTAGAAATCATCGTGCCCAATTTAAACATAAAAACCTCAGCCTTGTCATTATTTACAACCCCGAGAACAACTCCTACCCAAACAGGAGAGGACATCAAGCGGAAAATTCTAAATAAGCCAAAGTCGTCGCGTTGCGCTAACAGAAGGAATGACGTGGCATCGTAAAAGGCGGCTGCAATTATGCATCTCGCCTCCTGGCTGCTGGACAGCACAGAGCAGGTGCGGGGCGTTTCCCAGGCGCCACTGTTCGGGGTCCTCAGGAGAAGGCAGCTCTGACACTGTCGACCAGTAGATTGGCATTCGCTGATTCTGCGACGGTTTTGGATCGGCCGCAGAAGAATACAGTTTGTGGTGGCAAAGAACTAACGCTCTGAATGTGAAAATGTTTTAAAAACTCATTTTTCCCTCCGATTCCCACCTCCCCTGTGACTTTGGACATAACTCATGACCAGCAGCCTGAGCCCCAGCTCCCACCGACAGCCCGCAGGCTCAGGGCTGGTGGGAGTCGAAGGCAAATCCATGCCCCCTGAAGACCCTCCCGTGGGAGCGCAGGGCAAGGCTCCGAGGCAACGCAGGACACTCAGGTAGTCTGTGACAGCCTGGAGGCCTCGGCGGGCCCCGGGTCACTCGGTTCCTGGGCCTGCCGGCCGCACCCTCCTGCGGTCCCGGGCTCAGCTTGGACTGCATGGGACAGTCAGTAGGGGGTCAGGAAGCAGCAGTCCTACTCAGGAGAGGTCCCACAGCCTAGACGGGATCGCAACCCGAGTGCGGGCCGGGCAGCGACCCCCACGCTCTGTGACCTCGGTCCCCGCTGCTGCAGGAATCCGCTGTCCACAGGTGTCTCTCACGCATGCGGTCCGGGCCCTTCTCCAGCCACCAGCCAGCACGTGTGAACTCCTCTTGGGCCTCTCCCGTCCCGTCTCTGGTGACTTGCGCCGTCCGGGTTAAGAGCTCACTAGCGTGTAGATCATGCTGAATGCAGAAAGAGGAGGAAGAGAAGAAGTGAGGGCTTCCTGGGAGCCCAGGAAGGACTCGGACCCTCACCACAGGGTCCTTCCCAAAACCAGACCCATGGGCTTCCTCCCCGTCCTGGCACTGGGCATCTACTCCCCCCACGTTACCCACCACGTTGGACTGAACATCTGCTGTTGAGCGTGTAGTGGGTCCCCTGGGTGAGAGACGGATTGCTGTGCATGCCTGTTACGCTCCTCATCCGCACAGCCCTTTCCTGTGACTGAGGGGCGGTCCCTGGGGAGGGTGCAGTGGACTTTCTCACCAGCATCTCGTGCTCACATGATGGCTGCGTCCTGGGCTCCCAGATGATGCCACATCACATGTCACCGCCGGGAAAATGCCCATCGTCACTCTCCCAAGGACTGAGGGGCACACGAGCTATGTGAACTCTTCATGGGGTAACTCCCTGGCTCTCCCGTTTTTAACAGAATCCAGGCACGAAGCGCGTCCCAGCCCCGCCAGCGAGGGGCGCGCATCCCTGTGCCGCAGGCTAATTCTGCAAGACTGAGGAGCGTCCCGCGCCAAAATACACCACACACGTGTATCTACGCATATTCCAAAGCGTGCCAAAATATTTGGCACGAAGAAAAGCGACCATTTTTTCACATTATGGAGAGACAAATGGATAATATAAGGAAGAAAACCAAATGAAAGAAACTGAAGTGTTATACTTCGAGCCCCGCCCAGTCCTGTCCTGTCCTCCCAGCGGCTGGTAACCTCGTAGGCACAGGGCGTCGCGGGCCGGGCCCCAAGCCGTGGCGCCCCCGGCTCCTGCCTGTTGGACGATGTTGCAGACATTCCGTCTGTCCTTCAGTCCATCTCTGACCCTGTGTTGCATTCACTAATGACAAACTTGGAACCGCTGCTCTGCCTCGCGGGCACCCTGGGCGGCAGCCAGGGCTCCACCCTTACTGCTCTGCGGAGCCCCTCAGAGACCCCATCTCTCGGGCCCCTGAACTCCCAACCCCTCGACCCAGGCCCTGAGGGGCGTGCAGGACCATCAGCCCCGGCCGCTCTCGGGGGTAAGGGGTCCACATGTGCCAGGAGGGCTGCGTCCAAGCTGAGCAGTGACAGACTGAAGTGACAGCCGCTGGGAACCTGGTAAAGGCGGATCTGGTGCTTCAGTTCCCAAGGACCTCACAGATGTTAAGAAATGTCTCCGAGCCCCTAGCTGGCGGCCGAGTGTCTGGCCCAGAGCCTGGGATCCTCCCAGCGGTGTGTGCTGACCACCCAGTGTCCCCCTCTCTGGTGGCCTTGGGGCCAGAGACATTTGCAGGTTCCTAAGATGTGTCCTAGCTGACGCCACAGAGCCATCTTCCCAAGCCAAGGGAGCTGAGGTGGCCCTAGCCTCCTGCCCGGGGACCCTGGGTTATGCCACCTCCCTCCTGGTCACCCCTCCTCCCCCATGGCTGACCCCACGGCAGGCACCCCTCCCCCCTACGGCTGACCTGACGGCAGGCACCCTGTCTGACTGGTTCACCTGTGTATCTGCAGTGCACGCAGTAGGACTCAAGCTCCTTGCTCTGGCTGTGCGCCCCCTCAAGGCAGGCGTCAAGCTGCACACTCAGCATGGTCCCTCGGCACCGAGAAGGGTGCCCGGCATGCAGGAGGTGCTCAATAAACACTGCATGAGTGAATGAGCGAGCGTGAGCAGGGCAGGTGAAGGGCATCTGCGATGTCACTCCCTGACATAACAGAGAGGGCGTGGGCTTTGGCAGAGAGACGTGCCTCCTTGCCTTGACCTCCGTGGCTCTGGGACCCTGAGCGATCCTCTTCTCTCAGGCCCCCGAGTCTGCGGCGGGGCATCTGGAGCCCCACAGCCAGAGACTGAGCACACGCCAGAAACAGCTCCACCTCATGTTAGCCTGTCGGGCCATTAAGTCTGTGAGGTTTCCCAAGGCAGGAACCACCTGAACGAACTTCAGTTGCTAGAAAGTTCCGATTCAGAGTCAGAGACCCTGGCAAATTGGCTGGGCACCCTGGAAGTCTCCAGAAATGCTTCAGAGACCCTCAGGTTTCTTGTAATTTAAAGCAGGCAGTGACCCAGGACCCTCCCTACAGAAGGAGGGGGAAGGGGTCCCCCTGAGCCTGGACCAATCCCCCACCCCGAAAATGTGGTAGAATAACTATGAATCCCCCCAAGGCTGATTTATCCCAGAGGAAGTTATACCCCAAGGGCCTCTGGGTCTTCTGGACTCTGGGACATTCTGGGGAGACGGGCAGGTCTTACCCTGGAGGACTCCCAGCCCCCAAACCCTGAGTCAGCAGGTCCAAGCCCCGGAATCTGCATCTTTAACAAGCACACCCTCTTCACCCCGGTTGTAATGCAGAAAGAAAACACCAGACTTGGATAAGACTTTTCTGGAGATTTCCATCAGTTGTGAGCTCCGTGTTTGAGGCTGGACTTGAGATGTCCTTGCAGCTGTGACCACAGGAAAATACATGACGGCTGGGATGCGGTCTCCTCGGTGCTAACGTGGGGCCAGTGACGGCCTGCAGACTGAGCTCTACCTACCAAGCTCTTGGCTCGAAGCAGGGCTCGTGTGTCAATGTGGATAAGTGTGCGCCTGCCCCAGCCTGAGGGCCTTGCTGACAGCCCTCCCCCCTCCTTGCCCGGCTACCATCCACAGACCAGCTTGGAGGCAGCACTGGGAGGCTGGCAGGTTTCGTGGCCGCGGGTAACAACGGGGTGGCAAGGTGGCAGGTGAGCTCCCCAGAGATGAGCCCGAAGAGGAGCCAGAGGGGGACGCTTTAAGAAAAGGCACTCTGCCCCCCCCCCAATTAGGCAGCCCGTTTACAGCCATCTATTGGCTAGAACGCTCTGCCACGGGCGCTGGGGGTTGGGGGGGAGGGTGTTCGTGAACAATCGCCAAGTCAGCATGTTTTACCCAGTTAGCACGAGGTTATGGAATATCGGGAGAACCGTGAGCACACGCATGTAATGACCCAGCGTGCCCCATCGGGAAGTGTGACTGCCACTTGGGGTCTCTGTTGTGGCTCCCCAGATGCTCACACGTGGACTAGGTGCCACAAGGCTAGGTGTCCGGGGCCCACAGGAGGCCTGAGTGGCTGAGCTGTGGAGGGAGCCCTGTGGGGAAGGATTGGCGGCCACAAATCCGATCCACCTCCTGGGAGGTGTCCTGAGGTGTTGGCACCGTGTGGCCCCAGGACTCGCCCACCTCCAGGCAAGGACCCTCCTCTTCTGTGTGCAAGCCCTTGTTTCTGACCCAGAGTGAGGCGGCTGGCGTCATACCCCCCAGGCTGTGACTCCCACGCTCACTGCCCACCCCCAGCTCCCCGGAAACTGCCTCTCTCTGCTGCAGGAGAGAAGCATCGGGAGGGGCGGACACTCACCAGTAGAGGTAATAGAAGAAGGAGAGCAGGTAGAACGCCAGCTTGCACCAGGCCTCCTTCTGACAGTAACTCAGGGTGTCTGCGTTCATGACGGCGGGCGGGTCGTAGGCCAGCTCCGAGCTGTCTGCCGGACAGTGGAAGTACCTGCAGGGGGAGAGCACACCGAATCCTTGGCTCTGAGGCTGGGCGGGGACCCGGGGGTGTGCGGGGAAGCCACCGATACAGGGCTGCATCTGGGGGTCTCCGCTGAGTGCCGGTCTCTGCTGAGTGGGTGTCTGCCTTTGCTGGAGTTGCTGCCCGGCCTGTCCTGTGGCTGCCCCCTGACACTGAGTTCCCCTGGCATTACAGGGACTTCAGCCACTGACACAACAGAAGGAGGATGTGTCACCTGATGTCTGGAGGCAGCAAGATGAATCTTCCTCCAGGTGTGTGTGGGGGGTTCTGCAGGGTGCACCCCCACGGGTGTCCACACAGGTGTGTAGGGTGGGGTCTGCAGTGCACACCCCGGTGGGCATCTGCACAGGTGTGGGGGGGGTCTGCAACGTGCACCCGTGTGGGTGCCCACACAGGTGTGAGGGTGTGTGTAGCACGCACCCGCGTGGGTGTTGGCACAGGTGTGGGGGGATGGGGTCTGCAGCACGCACCCACGTAGGCATCGGCATAGGTGTAGGGTGTCCACAGAGCGCACCCGCGTGGGAGTCCACACAGGCATGGGGGCGGGTGTAGTGAGCACCTGCGTGGATTTCCACACAGGCATGGGGGTGCTACCTGCAGAGAGCTGCACGGCTTCCCACTGCGTTCACTTCACCACCACTACCACCACCAGCTCTGCTTTCCAGATGTCCTCCCCCCAGACCCTCTTTCAAAATCCTGAATTCTGGGGGTGGGGGCACCTGGGCAGCTCAGTCGATTCAGCCTTGGCTCTTGATTTCAGCTCAGGACATGATCTCATGGTTCGCGGGATCGGGCCTGGTGTTGGGTGCTGTGCTGACAGCTCAGAGCCTACCCCCACCCCTCCCCCTCTCTCTCTGTCTCTCTCAAAATAAATAAAAACTTTAAAATAACAACAAGATAAAATCCTGAATTCTACAGTGGGGGATGTCATGTCCCACTGGAATTTGAATGGTTCACATCACTTTTCTTCTTGGTAGAAGGACCCGGAACAGCCAGGGAACATTGGCTATGGTGAGGAGAGAGCAGGGAGGACCGGGAACCAAGGAAGGGAGAACACAGGGAATAGAAGGGGTGGGGGTGTGTGGTTAAAGCCAACTTTGTCTACTCAGAAACACCCGGTGGCCCAGCGCCACCGGCCTCGGCCGCATTCATGGGAGGCAGGGACTCGGGTGCAGGAGGCTGGGCAGGGGTGGGGGGTGAGGGCCACGGGGCTGACCTCTGGCCCCTCCGGGGGCTGCTGTGTGTCCAGGTGAGGGGAGGGGCTCGGAAGAGCACTTTCTCGCTAGCACCGTGGGGGCTGGGCTTCCAGCCCCTCCTCACCCGTCAGAGGACAGTGACAGCGTCAGTCACCACTTCGTGCAGGAGGGCACCGCAGGCCCCACTCCTCGCCTCCCTGGGGGCAGATCCAAAATCTACGGGCCTTGGTGGAGACTGTGTACCAGTCTCGTTCAGTGGACGGGGGGCAGCAGGGCGTCCAGGCTCAGTGGGTTGAGCCAGGCTCTGTGGCTCACAGGCCACCAGACTGACCTTCATGCAGTCAGCTGTTGGCCTCTCTGAGCCTCAGCTTTGTCCTGTGTACAATGGGGGCAAAAGTGCCACCCCACAGGCTCCTGGGACCACCGTGGGGACGCCGGACACAGCAGCCCGTGTCCACGGGCTCTGGGAGCACCACGGGGACACGGGACACGGCAGCTTAGAAGCAGGTAGCAGATGCGGGTGCCGCGGCCGCTAGAGCGCTCTGCGCACGAGTGCAGGGGGTGCTGAGTCCCAGGAGAGTGTCCTGGCCGGGCCGGGGCCCAGGGCTGGCAGGAACAGAAACCGAACAAAGATGGTCTTTGAGGACCCTTCTCTCCTCGTTCCTTTTTCTTCCATTTTCCAGGCACTTGAATGGCCAGAAGCAGGCTAGAGCCTGTCAGACAAGGTCCCTCTGGGGGAGGAGACCCAGCCGCCCCCTCACAGGAGCCCGAGGCCACCGGGCAGCTCGGCCTCCCTGCCTCTGGGAGGAGCGACAGCCCAGGGGAACCGATTTCCTGAGTCCACAGCAACTTCAGCGCCGGGACGGACAGCTCACTACTGGAAGGGTCTCAGGGTGATTCCATTCAGACGGAGACTTCACAGGGAGCAGGCCAGTGACAGGGACACCACTGTGACCCACACAGAGGTGGGCTGCACCGGCCCTGCGGGTCCCTGCTAGGCAACTCTGGGCGGTGACCCCACCTTGTGAGCCGCTGGGTCCCCGTGCGTAAAGGGGGAGGGACCCCGGCTCACCAGGCTGTGTAGACACTGGAGGATACAAACCCACCAAGTCCGCAAGCAGGCAAGAATCCATCCACCACCACAGTGTCCCCACCTGACCACCCTCTGAGGTCAGACCTCAGCGGGTCACATTGCTTAAAGCAGGACCTTCTCCTGTGATTCCATCATCGTCCCTTGTCCCCAGCCCTGCCCTTCCCCCTCCCTTCCTGCCCTCGGTCAGTGGGGCCATCTCCCTCCCAGCCACCAGCGCCGAGGCTGCCTCTGCTCCCCTCCTGTACCCATCACCGGCCAAGGCCACGTTCGCCCCCACGGGCCCTGTCTCTCCGTCCCAGCTCCCACTGCTCAGTGACAGTCAGCTCGAGCTCCACAACCTCTTCACCTCCAGTTCCGGTGTCACCTCCTCCTCGATCCATCCTCCTACCCACTGCCCCGGCCGCTTTCCTCAAACTCAGATCAGGCAGGACCACTTTTCCACGCTCTCCCCTAAAAGCTTCTGGAAGCTTCCATTCTCTATGTAATATATGGATTCCAGCTTCCTCACCAGAGAGGTTCAGACCCTCCGCCACCGCTCCCTGGGCCAACAACCACGTGTCCCTAGACCGACCTCCTGGAGCCCTACACCCGACCTCGCTGAGCCAGTGCTGTCCCCAAACGTGCTGGCCCCCACCTGCGGGGTGTGTGCATCCCCACACTTCCCAGTGACCCTCTGCCAGTCTCATCTACAGGATCACTTCTCTACACGTCCACACGTACTCCCCGTGTCTGCAGAGACCCCGCGTCCCCCGCCATGGGGGCGCACACTCCTGGGGACCCCGCACATGCCGGCACGTGGAGGGTCCAGGTCCACTAGGTGGCCGAGCACATGCTCCAGACGTGACAAGGGCAGGCTGTGTGTTATGGTAAGATGACAATGATGAGGTGTTTGGGGGCTGGAGCTCTGGGAACAGGAGCACAGCCGTGCTCTTCGCTTCTGCTCCCCGCCCCCCCGCCCCCCACCACAACTGCCAGGTCCATGTGGGAACCAGGATTTACAGAAAGCCCAAATCACAAGATCTGATGCACAGTCTCGACAGAGAACAGAGTATTTAAGACCAGAACTGTCCCAGAAACTCCAGCCCATCTGACCGGTGCTTTTCTTTTACTAAGACACAATTCACAGGGGTGCCTGGGGGCTCAGTCGGTTACGGGTCTGACTTCGGCTCAGGTCATGATGTCACAGCTTGTGGGTTCGAGCCCCACGCTGGGCTCTGTGCTGACAGCTCGGCGCCTGGAGCTGCTTCAGATTCTGTGTCTCCCTCTCTGCTCCTGCCCTGCTCATGCTCTGTCTCTCTCTCTCAAAAATAAGAATAAACATTAAAAAAAAAAAAAAGACATAATTCACATACCAAAAACTTCACCTTTTTAAAGCACACAGTGCAGGGATTCTAGCATGTACAGCGAGTGGCCTGCCATCACCAGGGTTGAATTTCAGGACGCTCACACCCGAAGAAGAAAGCCTTGTACCTGTTGACGGCCCCCCACTCCCCCTCCCAGCCCCAGGCGACCACGACCTTCCTCTCTTCTCTTCAGAGCGGCCCGTTCTGGACGGTTCACAGAAACGGCCTTTTATGACTCGCTGCTTTGACCCGTCGTGATTCCGGGGTCCAGCCATGTCACAGCATCTATCGCTACCTCACCGCCTTTTACTCCAGGTAACGCCATCGCGAGGACACACGGAGTTTTGTTCATCTGTTAATCCACGCCTCTGCTGCAAAGCTCTTGGTTCTCTCCACTCGGGACGACTATGAAAATGCTAGAATGCTTTTACCGCTGACGTGTGAGGGCTGAGGCCAGGGAGAGCGGACGGGCTGAGCGGAGCCTTCCCTTACGAGCTGCTCAGAAAGAAGGTGGCAGAGGACGGATCTCTGAAAGGAAGGCAGGATGGCACGAGGTGGCTGGCGACTCGGGGGCCACGGTCGCTGGCGGCAGGTGCCCAGGCAGGGAGGAGGAATGGGGAGCCCGGAGCCGCCCCGCAGACTTACCTCCAGAAGTGATATAAGAGCAAGGGTGCGTTGAGCCCCAGGGTGAGCCACTCCTGAGCACACAGGAACATGACGCAGAAGAGGCTGTGGATGGAGTATTCTGGAAGCACCAGCTGAGGAGGGAGCAGAGACACAGGCCGGCGTTAGAGGGAGAGCAGTCACTGCCGCCGGACAGGCCGCCTGCGTGCTCGCGCCGCCCCAGGACGAGGTCCGTCTCTGCCACGCTCCCCTCCATGCTTTGCACGGAGTCCGGGGGACATGGGCTCCCAGCGCCCTGCGTACCAGAAGGGGGCACCTGCTGGGGGTCACGGAGGGCAGGAGGAGGGCCCTGGGGGAGATTCCGGATGCAGGGTGAGCCGCACCGCCCGCCTGCTGCCCTCCTGGCCCTGCGCGCCCTCCCGCACAGCCCCACACACCACCTAAACGCATGTGTTTCTGTCGAACGTCAGAGGCCGGGAAAGCCCTGAGGAACAGCATCTTGCCTGGTGGTGGCCGGACCCGGGGGCGCCCGAGAGGAAGAACACGCAGTGACGACGAAGGCAGGGAGGCCAGCCCGTGCAAGACGGAGGCCAACCCGCACCAAGAAGGGTCAGGCGTTGGGGGCGGGGGGGGGGGTGTCCAGCAGGAAGACCAAGCCCCCAGGCCCCCAGCGCGCCCTCGTGGGTGTAAACGCTGCAAAGACCTCAAGGTGATTATAATCTTAGCGGAAACTGAAGCTGTGATGGAACCAAAGTGACTGTACAGGAGACAGCTGGTTCCCAGTCCAGTAAAGAAACCCAGAGACAGAGACGAAAATGCGCCACCTTCCCCCTCACGTAGGAGCCCGTGTGCTCACTACACCTCGGTGCCTTAGCACAGCATGAGTGCCTCGGACAACCTTCCCGGGAACCCCTCACGGAGGCCGCGCCCAGCCCACCCCTCCTCACCCCGCGCCACCCTGCAGCCTCAGGCCCACAGCATCAGCGCCCTCTCTGGCCCCCTGCCCCCACCCCCCGACACGCCAGCTCTGCTCACCTGCTTGCACTCAGTACAGACTGAACAAGCCTGTGATACACTGAGTGGAGCAAGTGCAGTGTCTGCAGCGTGGCCGGCCAGCCCTGGGGACGCAGCCTGTAGTCACCAAGCAGGCTTCCTCTGGGCAGGAAACAAAAGACCTCGGGCTGTCCCACCCAGGTACAGAACACCGTGGCCCCTCCTTCCAGATGGAGGTGTTAACTGCCCCAGAGAACAGTACACAGGAGACACGTGCCAGGTGCACGTGTAAGAAGTATACTTTGTACCCACACGGCGTCTCCCCAACTCACGAGTCTGTTGAGGGACATGCGCCCGGGAGCCCTGGAATCGAGCTCAAAGGGCCACTTTCCAGAACAGGGGCCTTGGTGGGTGAACCCGTGAGGCCAGCCCATAGGCCTCAGCCACGTGGCAGGTGTGGGGCGTCCTGGCCCTTGGTGGCCTCTGTGCGCACCTGCCCGTGGGCCACCGGCCTCCCCATCCACTGTGGGTTCCTGGCCCCTATGAGTCCCCACCGCTTCTCCCCTCCTGGGGCGTGATTCCTAGCAGACGGTCCAGCCCCCCACCGTCGCCATGCTGAGCCCGTCCCGCCGTGCTCCCCTCACTGTTGCTGGACAGCACCCCTGCCAGTGGGAGAGGCCCCCCAGTTCCTCCACGGCGGGCGGGAGCGCTGGTGCCCTGCCCACCTGCTCGCGCCCTCCTGCTCCCCAGGTTCCCGGCGGCGCTGTGTGGAGCACACGTGGACCTACTGCCCCGGGGGCAGGTGAATGGCAGCCGGGTGTCCACACCACTGGCATGCCGGGGGTCCACGCACAGGGACGCGGCGGTGGCCAGGCGCTGTGAGGCCCTTCTCCCCCCAGCACAGCGAGGGCGTGAGGGCGGTGGGCGCCCCGGCTGCCAGGTGAGGAGAGGCCCGGGTCATGGAGAAGCAGGGGGCATTTAAGCTGCTGAGATTCAGGCGCTGCCTCTCAACACAGCTTGGTCTGACCCGTCCATCAGGAACGGGCAAGGCGCCAGGGGAACAGCAGGCGGATTCCTCCTCCTGTCCCCCAGTGTCACCCCGTCTCAGTGCGGCCAATGCCTTCATCCCCATGCAGCAGACATCACCCGGAGCCCTGACGCCAGCAGGTGAATCTTTGGCCCCTCCCCCTCCCCCTACTGCACTGGAGAAGGTTGGGTTTTCCTAGGAAAATCTCCTCCTTCCCCGCGGGGACAGAGACCCGGTCGCTCGCTCGCAGATGTCGACTGAGTGACTCCCAGGTCTCATCAGGCTTTTCGGAGCAGAAACACTGAACAAGCCGCCGGGTGTGGGCCCCACAGGGTCACTGGATGGTGCAGTCACCCCGCCCAGGGAGTGGGGGGAAGCTGGGAGGGACCAGGAAAGCTGGGCACACAGGGAGGCCAGGGGCCAGCTCTGAGGATGAGGACTCAGCAGTCCCCTCGCTGCCTGGGGTGGGCCCAGCACCGGCCGCCTCAGGGGCCCCTAACTCTCCCCGTGGGGGCCGGGGCAAGTGGGGGACTAGTGCCCGCTGCCAGGACTCACCATAGCTCTGGGAGCGCCCGAGTAAAGCCCACACACCTCTCCAGGAAGACCTCACAGATTTCACCCACTGCCCAGTGACGGAAGATCCATCACTGCTCCTGTCCTGTCACCTCCGCGGCTGGCGGCCGTCTCCACCCAGATGCTCCCCACACTCCTCTAGCACCTGCAGGGACCTGCCTTCCAGACAGACGCTGGCCCAGACCCCTCACCTCCCACCCTGGACCCCTCTCCCCCACCCTGGACCCCTTCATCTGCCCGGACTCCTCACCCCCAAGTCCCCTCACCCACCAGGGCCCCTCACCCCCCAGGGCCCTCATCTTACCCCCCAACTTGGGCCCCTTACCCTCACCCTGGATACTTGATCCGCCCGGATCCCTCAGTCTCCCAGGCCCCTCACCCTCTGGATCCCTAACCCCCCCAAACCCCTCACCCTCCACCCCTCGCTTGGGACCCTCACCCCCCCCAGGCCCCTCACCCTGGACCCCTCACCTTCCCTGTGTCTCACCACACATCGGGCAACAGGCTGCCCGGGACCTAACACTCGAGGGCCACACCTCCACGCCACAGGGAAGGGCCCAGGCCATCGAGCTTGCGGTGCATGCAGGTGAGACCCAGTCTCCATGGACGCCCGTCAGGTGTTCAGCTGTGACCACTTTGGGTTAAAAACAGTAGCCCGCTGTCTCAGAGCGTTATGTAAGCCCTGACACTCACATAACGATCCCGTGTGGCCCCAAGAAACATGGCCAACCACGCGGCGTCCGTGTCCCTCACCTGTAGAAGCCGGCATTTACGACCTACCGACGGGGCCGCGGTAAGGACCAGCCTGTCCAAGGACGAGGCCACTCTCGGGTGAAGGGACACCGTCCCCGTGGATGGGACCATCCTTATCGCTAACAATTGCGTGTGCAAATCCCCAAGTAGGTGACACATCGCCCCTGCCCAGAACTCCGCCAGATGGCCCAGAGCCGATGGGGTTCCCTGAGTCTCCACCTTGTCTTCTCTGACCCACACCCACCCTGTCTACACCCAGCGCCCAGCCCCTCCAGGCGGGGAGACAATCCCGCTCGTAAGGATGTAAGACAAGTCTGCCTCTCCCACCATGAAACCCCAGGCCTTGCCGTTCTCTGAGCAGATGGACACCAGCCCCATACCTGTCTGCACCCGGCCTGACGGACACCAGCCCCGCACCTCTCTGCACCCAGCCTGCGGGTGTGAAAGAATCCCTGCATCTGATTTCCCAGCCCAGTGAAACAGGTCCTGGACGGGGTCCTCCTGGGCTGGGTGGGGTGGAGGCGATTCTGTCATAAGTGTTCTCCTGTCTCTGGGTGAGCAGGTCCAGGAGACACGCATCTCAGCGGAGGGGCAGTGGGAAGGAGGGAAAGCAGGTGCGGAGGCTGGGAGGCTGGGAGGCTGAGATCTCTGGGCTGGAAGCTGCGAGAAAACCGTCCCCAATGCTGGCAGGAAACCGCTGAGTCCCTTTGCCCAAAGGAGGCCACTTTGTCTGGAGTCACTCTGGACAGAGCAATCCCAGATGGCAGCCTGGCAGGAGCCCACAGCAGCCGGGGCAGGCAGGCGGCCTGGGCTCCCAGGCCTGTGATCCCCTCGTGCTGGGGACAGGTGCCCCGGCCACAGAGGCCATTGATTAGCAGGGAGACCCCAACAGCTAGACTTGGGGCCAGGCTGACCTGAGCGCTACCCGTTAAATGGTGCGGCCAGTTAGCGCTCTGACCTCCTGGAACTCGCACTGACATTCACCGGACTTCCAAGGGGTGAGTGGGAGACTCCGGTTCATAAGCACGAAGCACAGCATCACCGCGTCTGGGACTGCGACGTGAAAATCCACCATGAACCGGTCTGACGCGTGCAGATGCATGTCCCCCTGACCTGAGGACCTGGCTCTGAAGCCCGTGTGGCCAGCCGCTGCGCTGAGCCCCCGGGCCAAGTGTGGCCATCCCTGGTCAGGGTCGGGGTCAGGGTCAGACCTGCACAGCTGATCCCAGGGACCAGGCCAGGCCTCAAAGGAAGCCAGTGCCCGATGGCTTTCCCCGCGGGCCGGTTCCCTACAGCAGAAGCTCCGGGGGACCTCGGAGGGAGATGGTGCCTGGGTCCCAGCAGCCAGGACAGAAGGATTTGCCGTCTGGCCTGGGTGACATGGTCAGAGCACAAAGTGGGGCCTGGGGCCGAGGGGTGTGGTTTCCAGCCCCTGGGGGCTTCCTCTCCAGCCCTCACTTCCCAGCCCCGGGGGGAGGGGACACCTCTGGTTTCCGCCCTCCCTCCCACAGCACATTTAATCCAAACCTGGGGACTTCCTGCCACTTCCCAGGCGCAAGGACTCACCTCACTGCAGCAGAGGCCCAGGGAGAAGGTGGGTGTGAAGCCGCACCCCTCCGCCCACCCTTCCTGGCCCCAGCATGAGAACGGCCCCTTCAGTGCTCAGCCCAGAGGCCCCAGCTAGGCCCTGGCAAATCCATGCCACCTGTCACACATGCTCCGGACAGTGGCCCTCCCACCTGAGATGCTCTGGCTTCCCCACACCCTGTCCCCTGGACACTGGCACTGCCACCAGCGATGTTCTGGCTTCCCACACCCTGCCCCCTGGACACTGGCACTGCCACCTGAGACCCTCTGGCTTCCCCGCACCTGGCCCCCCAGACACTGGCACTGCCACCTATGAGGCTCTGGCTTCCCACACCTGGCCCCAAGCCCCCAGAGCCGCCTGCTCCTTCCTGCCATGACTGCTCCTGGGACCAGCTCCCAGCCCCACTGACACTCTCTGGCCCCACGGCCACTGCCCAGGGGCCCTCACCCCTGGCCACACCATGTGCTGCCCTCCCCCCCTTTGATCCAGGAGGAAATGCGTGCATGCCCAACACCCATGGGGAGGAGGGGGTCTCAGCTGTTTCTGGGGGAGGGGAACTGGGAACAGAAGGAATAGAACAGACTTTCGTGCCCTCCTCCCCTGCCTCCTCCCCCTGCCTGTTTCCTTCAGCTTCACGGCTAGCACTAGCGGTCAGTGCCTCTCCAACCTCATGGGAGTCCCATGGCGGTGTTGCCAAAACACAGGTCGCAGGGCCCGCCCCCAGACTGCAGGTGCGCGGGGCTTTCCCAACCAGCTCCCAGGAGCCTTCCCCTCAGCCTGTGGTCCCAGAGCAGCACCACCAGCCTCACCTGGGAGCCTGTGAGAAGTGCTAATCTTGGCTCCACTCCAGACCTGCTGAATCAGAACCTGCAGTTTAACAAGATCCACAGGGGATTTACAAGCACATCCAAGTTTGCGAAATGACTGCTCGGCACCGATTCCCTAAATAGGGCCCACCAGCTGCCTTTGACAGACTGCCTGGGGTGTGGAGGTTAAAAATGCAGATTTCTGGAGGTGGGGGGGGAGGGGGCTCAGTTGGGTAAGCCTCTGACTTAGGCTCAGGTCACGATCTCATGGTCCATGAGTTCAAGCCCTGCGTCAGGCTCTGTGCTGACAGCTCGGAGCCCAGAGCCTGCTTCCGATTCTGTGTCTCCCTCTCTCTCTACCCCTTCTCTGCACTTGCTCTCTCTCTCTCTCTCTCTAAAATGAACAAACATTAAAAAAGGTTTTAATGCAGACATCTGTGTTGTACACCTGTGTACCAAGACACTCTATGGGCCAGGAATCAGCATTTTCCAGAAGCATCCCAGGTGATTTTGTGAAACACTTGAGCTAAGATTCATAAACCACGGGCTTGGAGAGGACACGGGGCAGAGGCTCCCCTTCTGAAGACCTTGGGTCTCCGTCCTCACCCCCAACCCTCAGCGGGGTTGTGACCATCCTGTGCTCAGGCAGTCTCCACGGGTGAGAGCAGTGTGTCCGGCCCCCCGGCCGCCGCCCCGCAGGAGAACCCTGGACTGCCGTAGCCTCTTCTGGAGCTTGCCGTAGCCTCTTCTGGAGCCAGAGCCATGTCCCCAGCCTCCTCACCCCCAAGCCCCCAGCCTCCCTTCCTGCCAACTCTGCCTGTTCTCGGCAGGCTGACCCTCCCTACACTCACCGGCCCCTTCCTCCCGTCCCAGGGCCCCCTTCTAGATTTGGGAGGTGGGCAGTTCCTTTCTGGAACCCTTGGGTTTGGGCTGTGCCCGGCCACACTGCCCAACCTGCCTCGTCACTGTTCTCATGCAGCTTGAAGACACACTTGAATCTCAAAAGCCTCTCCGCCATTTCACACTTACCAATGACCTGGGACCCCCCCCCCTCCCCGGGGCAGAGGTGAGAACAATAATGCCATATATTCAAAGGCACAGAACTCTGACGACTTGCGGGAACCCAGAGAGACCTGAAGTTGCACCTGTAGCTGCCCACTCCCTTCCTCCTCCTCTTTAAGGCGTGCATGCTAGGAGAGGACCCACAGTCAGGATGCAGGCAGTGACAGCTCAATGTTGGCTGGGGGGAGACACACAAATGGGGGGAACATTCTAGAAGGAGAAGGGCAGAGGGGTGTGGATCTCACCAGCCTGCCTGCAGGGGCCGAAGTCTCCGCGTTCGCACTCGGCAGGTGGGTCCCATGAGCATCCAGCAGCCTGCACACGGAGCGGGTGGAGTCTGTCGCACAAATGGGCGCCGAAGTACGGAGGGCAGCGCGCAAGACGCTGGATGCGGGAAGAGCGGATACGAGAAGCGCTCATCTGAACAAGGGAGGCGGCTGAGGTCCGGCGGACGGGAGTGTCCGGGCGCGGGGCATCCCCGAGGGGCACAGTCACGTTTCCTCTGTGCCCTGGATGACATGACTTACAAACCTCCCACGGAAGGGCCTGCAGCCCCGAAGTCCTTGGTGCCAGCCTCTTAAAGCGTCAGGGCCCCAGGGAGTGTCCATGGAGATTTCTCCTGACCACGGAGCCACTTCCGCCTTCACTCTGCCCACGGCCGGGGCAGAAATCCGTGCCCACGGTGGGAACAGTGGGAACGGTGAGTCCTGGGCCCTCCCCATCGGGAAGGCTGGAGGCCCAGCTCCTGTTGGGGCCACCGAGGGACCCCCCCCCACCACTCTCAGGTTGCCACAGGCAGTTTCTTACTAGAGCGTGAGCTCCCAGAGGGGAGCCTCTCCCAGGATAAAAGCAGATGATTACCCTACTTCACAGCTATTAAGTGATGTTAATCACTCATTACCTCCCGCTGCTTGGGGCCTTTTTGCTCCAAAGGAGCCAAGGAGGGTGAGTAGAGCGAGAGAACAGAGGAGTCTCAGCAGTTGGGGAGGAGAGTGCAGGCCGGCATCATCCTGGTTAGCATCACGAGCAGTGGGCCTAAGCGCACTGACCCCACAAACAAAGGTGGGAGGGACCACGCAGGTGACCTGACAGCGCACATCTGACGGCTGGGGCTGGAGATATGTTTTCTCTACTCACTTTACTGCAAGAACGCAGGATCTAACCCGACGGATTTCCTTCGACTGCGGGAAGGGTGGGCGCCCCAGCCCCACACGTTGTTCAAGGCCGACCTCGCACACGAGCGTGTTTTCCAAAGTGGGGCAAAGGCGACTATTAGCGGGGCTGCCATGCGTTACCAGGAATATGACTTAACCAGATAACATTCTGGAGAAAAGGCAATATAATACTGCAGCCTTGGGGCGCCTGGGTGCTCAGTCGGTCAAGGTCCGACTTCAGCTCAGGTCATGATCTCATGGTTCGTGGGTTCGAGCCCCATGTCAGGCTCTGTGCTGACAGCTAGCTCAGAGCCTGGAGCCTGCTTCAGATTCTGTGTCTCCTTCTCTCTCTGACCCTCCCCTGCTCATGCTGTCTCTCTCTCTCTCTCTCTCTCTCTCAGAAATAAACAAAACATTTTTTAAAAAATACTGCAGCCTTTGCTTTCAGGAGGGACAGGAGGAACAGGAGGGGCTGGAAGGGCAGCATCCCGGCAAAAAC
Organism: Hyaena hyaena; assembly: GCF_003009895.1. Taxonomy (NCBI): domain Eukaryota; kingdom Metazoa; phylum Chordata; class Mammalia; order Carnivora; family Hyaenidae; genus Hyaena; species Hyaena hyaena. The sequence continues at coordinate 1,648,446 of NW_024080735.1, read as the reverse complement.
AGTTTCAGGTTAGGGAACAAGAGACCCGGCTCTAGACCTGCCTATGGAGCACCAGGCGCGCTGTGCAATCCCAATGGGCTCGGTTTCCTTATCTATAAAATGGGGACAATAATGGCATCCGCTTCACAGGACGGTAACAAGTGTTGAGTCAATGTGTGCGAGGCTCCTCAAACTGTCTGGTGCAGTGAGACCCCACAGATGACACCCGACCCACACGTGCCCATCACCCCGCCCTCGTCATCTCACGCAGCCCATGTACTTTACAAAGAGCAGCAACTAAACTCCCTTGAATATTAAACCAACGATCCTTCCCTTTCCTCCTTCTCCAGCCTATTTCTAGTGTTTGCAAACTTTCAAAGTCCTCTCCCACCATTCACTTCTGTTTCCAGAAACGCCACGTGCTGTGGGGCGTCCCAGCGCTTCCTGCCAATGCTACCCGCGCGAGCCCTCGCGCTCCTCGTCGGCACCATCCGTTTGTGTCATTGCGGGTCTCTCTCCACACGGCTGCCCCATCAGCTCAGCGCCTACAAGTGTGAGCGAACCCACCATTTACTCATTCGTCAAACATGTGCACCGAGCCTCCCTCGAGGCGTCAGATGCCGAGCCGGGCCCTGGCCGAGCGGATCCGCGCGGCTGCCCCCCAGGCAGGCGGGAGGGACCCAGGCTGAACAACAGGCAGCAGGGAAACTGAGGCGGGCACGTGGCCCAGAACTCAGCCTTGGGTAACACCGTGGCCGGCGCCAGTCTCCGTCACCCGTCACGGGAATGACGGCAGCCTCCTCACCACGGGGCCCTCTCCCACCCCAGCCCTGCTCCTGGTCCGCCTTCACCAGCAGCCACAGAGATCGTGTCATGTCTCTGCTCACCCTGCACGGCCTCCCTGTGGCTTCTAGAACAAGACCCGACTCCTTATAATGACCTCCTCCAGGCCCTCCTGACCCCACATGCCATGTTGCTCCCACTCATTCACAGCTGTTCCTCAAACCCAGCCTGTCTGTCTCCACCCCAGGGCCTTGACATGTGCCATCGCCCCGACCAGGGTGCCCTTCCCCAGACTCCTCCCTGCAGGCTCCTCCTCACAGAAGCCTGCCTTCGCCCCCCCATGTTCTGTTCTATTTGCCGTCAGGGACACTTATCACCATGACCTGAAAATGTCACACATCTGTCTGCTGGTTTACAGCCCATGTCCCATGCTGCAATGAATGCTCACAGCTGCACCCACAGGGTCCGGATTGCAGCGCCATATTGTGTCCTGTGAGCCCATAAACACGGCAATCGCCGTGCTGGAGCGACTTCCTCCCTAACAGAAACCCAAACAGCCATCGGAGCTAAAAGCGGGTCCTGACCCAACAGTTAGCTGGTGAACCTGGGGTCGCTGGTCTGGGCCCACACCCACGACGCAAGCCCCAGGCCCGGCCGGTCCCTCAAGACGTCCGAGCCTGGTCTCCAAGGGCTTGAGTAAAGAAGGCTCAACGATCTGAGCGCAGAGCTTCCGTGGCAGTGGGTCAGCGGTGAGGTGAGCGGGCACATCGGGGACCATTAATCCCACACGCGGAGAACAGGAGTGTGAGCCCGGTGGGCAGGAAGGAGGGAGAAGGCAGGTTAGACATCGCTGCCCCTCGCTAACACGTGCGGCGCTCCAGACCGGACGTCTCCGTCCCCCAGGGTCACACGCTGCGAGGTCGCCAGCATGATGATGTTTGAGGTGCAGCCCCTGGGAGGTGATCAGGTCACGAGGCTGGAGCCCGTGATGGACAGGCGCCCTTCGAGGGACGCAGGAGAGTGGCCTCTCTGCCCCGGGTGCCAGCGCCACTCGGCAGCCTGCACGGCCCAGGGAGAGGGGAGCGCTGGAGGCAGCGGCGTTCTGGGGGCCGCCTGGGGGGATGGCGGTGTCCGGGGGCCGGCTGGGGTCAGGGTTGGTCCTCACGAGGGGAACTGGGGGCTGAGGAAACACGAATAGCGAACGAAATTCAGACAGACCGCCTGGCGGGAGGGTGCGAGCGGGCAAGATGGAGAACAAAGTCGAGCACCGGGTCCTGGGTCCCCAGCAAGCCGGACGAGGGGGAAGGAAGAGCCCAGGGTGCTGAGGAAGGGCACGCGAGGCAGGAGGCTGGCGTCGGGACAGGCAGGGTAAAGACAGGAGAGAAAGGGCAGCAGCACCCGGGGGAGGGAGGCGAACATCGTGGGAGGAACCGCCCGCTGGCCTGGGGCACCGACCTCCCACCACGTCCCGCCACGTCCCCAGCTGCTGAGACGGCGTGTCTGTGATGGGCAGACCTGGGGAGGCACGGGGACCAGGGTCTTCTTCTCTGGGTTTTGTGAGGTCACAGGCGGACAAGGTGACAGACCAGTTCTGAGGCCACGGTGACCCCGCCGCTCCCCACGCCAGGTGACTAGACCCTGGACCGGCGGGACCCTGAGCACCAGCCCCGGGCCTCCAGCTGGATCTCTGGAATGTAGACGATCCGTGTTCCTGGGGGGGAGTGGGTCAGGTGACCTGGCGTCGGCACCGAGGGTAACTAGTCCCCAAGTGTGGGTGGGACGCCTGAGGTCAGGCCATCACCTCCCCGCGGCTGGCGCCCCTCGCCATCCATGTGTCCAGGGGCCACGGCCCTCCCCTGTACCAGGGACAGCACAGCTTCTCCCCAGAACTGGGGGCCCACGAGGCCAGGGGTGCAGCCCCCTCCCTCCACTGCACAGCTGTCAACCTCCCATGAGGCGAGGGGTTGGAGAACAGGATGTGGACAGCATACGCCTCCTGGTCACAGAATCTTCATGTCCCCGGGGCCCCATGGAAGTTTGCCGCACGAGGAGACTCTCGGTGACTTTTAGGAGTGGAGGTCGAGAGTATACGCCGTCACAGAATGGTTATGATGGAACATTCCAGAAGAGCTCAGTGGAATGGTGGGGCTCCCGGTGGGCGCCGTCCTGTCTGTCCCCCAAGCTGGTTTCCGGACGCCGGCGTGACTTTGTAGAGTCCAGCCTCGTGGATGCCACTTGGAAGGCACATGACATGAACCCCGTGTCCCACAGACCAATTACAAGTCAGGTTGGACGGGTCGGTGCAAGCCCGGGTCAGACGCCCACACGGCAGGTGTCACCGAGGGGAGCAAACCCCACCCCTTCCTTCCGGAAAGCCCCGCTGCACGCGTCCACATGGGACGACGGAGCTGAGAAGGAGCTGAAGGGCAGAGCAGCACCCGTGACTCCTCAGGGAGTCAGGGGCTGCAGCCCTGCCCTCTGACCCCAGCAGCTGTACAGCTCCGGAAATGCCCAGAACCGCGCCCACGCGAGCAGGACGAGGGGGGAGCTGGGACTCAGCAGCACCGCGGGCCCTGCCCGAGACCACCTGCGACATGGTTGGTCCCATGTCTGGCTTTTTGGTGAAACCAGAGATGCACATTCCGGAAGCCACCGCATGGCCATTAGTTTCCACGTAGACTCCCAGCCGCAGAGGAACGCATGTGTCCCACTGGCCACACACTCACTGCTGGGGATGCGGCTCGGGCGGGAGCGGGCGCCGAGAGGGACAGTGTCAGGAGGCAGCGGCCTGCAGGTGCTCCAGGAGATCCGGGACCCCCAGAGGGCTCGCGCGCGGTTGACCCTGGGCCAGGGTACGGCCATGAAGCGGGGTGGCAGCCGGAAATCACAAGGCATCTGGAGACCGGACAGAGTTTTCCAGAGTTTTCAAGGTTGTTTCCAGAGCAACCACATTCTGGAAGAGCTTAAATGTTCTATTTTAAAAATACCCTGTTGACGATCAGAAAGCCAGAAGCGCAACAACCGAATAACAAGGTACACGCTGGAGAGCCTGATAAAGGGGCACTTTCTCAAGCCCAGAAATAATTCACTCTGCGAGGAATCTCTCAACTCTGGACGAAAACAGAGTTCAAAGTGACTCCCCAGAGGCCTGATTACCACCTGCATTTTGCAGAGAATAGTGAAGTCTCTCTCACCAGGATCTTCTCTCCTGAGTCCCGGGTACGGCACACATTTCCTGCGTCCCTCGAACCTCCCCTCCTTGAAGAACCTCCCCCCCCCACCCGCTGCATGCATGCAGCATGCTCTAGTGCAATGACTGTCACGTTACCGTGAGCCGTGTCCTGCCCGGTGCTCCAGAGATGGGATGACTTGCTGACACTGCTCTGCCTTCAGGAGGAGTTCGACCCAGAAGGCAGACAGACAGATACACAGACGTTCACAACCCAAGGCAGTGGGAGATCCTATCTGGAGCGGAGGGTCCCAAAAGTCGCTGGTTCCCAAAACTGCTGTGCGTCAGAATCCTTCTGCAGATCTTTACGAAGATGCAGATTCCGGGGCGCCTGGGGGGGCTCAGTCGGTTAAACATCTGACTCTTGATTTCGGCTCAGGTCATGATCTCATGGTTCATGATACGGAGCCCTGAATCGGGCTCTCTGCTGACAGTGTGAGCCTGCTTGGGATTCTCTCTCCCTCTCTCTCTGTCCCTCCTCCCACCCCTTCCCAACTCACCCTCTCTCTCAAAACAAATACACTTTAAAAATAAATAAGTAAAATGCAGATTTCCAAGCACCACGTCAGAATTTCCAGAGGGTGGGGGCCCAGGATCTCTAGTTTCAAACGCTGTGCTCACAATTCTGTGAGGAGCCGGGTGAGGGAGGGAGAGTAGGCCCAGGTGACGGGACAGGTCCAGGTGTTAGGAGGCGGCTGGCATGGAGCCCGTGGAGTCTGGGGGGTCACGGCCCAGGCTCCCGGAGAAGCAGGACTCACACCTGGGACAGCCCCCCCCCCCCCAGGGAGGGGGGTGGCCGGGCAGGGGGACAGCAGACGCAGGACCTGGCGGCCCAGGCGACAGGACACAGGTCCCGGGCCACACAGCAGCGCCAGCAGAAACGTCAGGGTCGTGGAGCGGGTCGGCACCCGGTGTGAGAGCGATGGCTAAGCACGCATCTGGTCCTCAAGAGGAAAGACATAAAACCCTTAGCGGGCCACGGCAGGGCCACGGCAGGAACCAAAAGCAAGAGATGAAGAAACATTATTTAACGTTTTTATACACAGCTTCATTTCAGAATGGGTTGTAGGCGGCTCACAAATCTGTTAATTAATCATGACATGTTTGTCTCTGAACGGCTATATTTAGCAATACCTAGGATCATGTGTAACTTATTCGTGGCTTTAAACACTTTCCTCTGGCTTTGTTCCATTTCCTACTTTGGAGAAAATGCCATTTTCTAGCCACTCAGCAGCAGAGTGCCTAGTGCGTGAGGACATCTCAGCGGGACACGTGGGCTGAAGGCCAGCCGGGGACGGGGGTCAGATGCGAGCACCAGGCTCCACCATCGGGCCGGCCAGAGAGAACCCAGCAGGACAGGGAAGCAGAGAGCATCTCTCATCTCATGGATGAGAGAGACGAAGCTTCGCAAAGACACACCATCTGAGTGGGACCTACAGGATAATATTTTAGCCAATGGAGAACATTCCAGGCAATAAAATAGCACACAAAAAGGCACAAAGAAAGGAAATCACAGCACAGCCTCACACACCTCCGTTGACAGTCCTGGCACACAGGAGGCACTTGATAAATGCTGGGCGAGCAGATGAGTGTTTGGCAGGAAGTAGATTCTGGTTAGGTGGAGAGGAATCACAGAAGGCCTTAGGAGGAGATCAGAGCATGTAGTCATTTGTGCTGCAAGCCCAGGACACAGGGGAGACTCTGGGATAAGGCAGTTTTCCAAGATCAAGGTTTGCTCCAGTCACTCCAACAGTGTGGTGCGGGGTGAGCCCAGGAGGATGGGAAAACGGACCAGAGGCCAGGGGGGAACCAGCTCCGAAGCTACCACACCAGTCCCGGCAAGAGAGGAGTCTGAGCTCTGATGGAAGGACCCGGGGGAGGGGCTGCTGCAATTCACAAAGCACGTGGGAAACGGAACCCACAGACGGAGGACAGACGTGGCGTTAACCCTGAGCACCGCGGGACACGGTGACTCGACTAACCAAGACGGGTCGAGTGAGCAGTGTGTCTGGGGGTGACTGGGGGGCTCAGTCAGTTGGGCGTCTGACTTCGGCTCAGGTTCTCATGGTTTGTGGGTTCGAGCCCCGCGTCGGGCTCTGTGCTGACAGCTAGCTCAGAGCCTGGGCCTGTTTCAGATTCTGTATCTTCCTCTCTCTGACCCTCCCCTGTTTATGCACGTGCTCTCTCTCTCTCTCTCAGAAATAAATAAAACATATAAAAAAATTTAGAAAACAGGAATTCCCACCAGCCTCTTCCACATCACGAGGAAGCATTAGTGAGCAGGCATATGGCCTGGCCTCTCCTGCTCTGGGACCTGCCTGTCCCCAAACAGCACGCTGTCTCCCCTCACCCCTGCAAGCCCGTGGCAGGTGCACTGGGTTGGGGTCTAGAGCCTGCCCCTGTGGCAACACAAGCCCACAGCCCACCCTCCTTGGCAATCGCTTGTCTGTCTGTCTGTCCTTGTGTCTCAGACCCTGTGTGTGTCTGTCTCTCTCTCTCTCTGTGCCTATATCTGTGCCTGTCTATCCATCTGTGTGTCTGTGTGTCCATCTGTGTGTGTGTCTGTCTGTCTCTGTTTGTGTCTCTCTTTGTGTTTCTGTCTCTGTGTCTATCTGCGTCTATGTGTCTCTCTTGTCTATCTCTGTCTCTCTCTCCATCTGTGTGTCTGTCTATCTCTCTCCATCTCTCTGTCTCTGTGTGTCTCTATGTCTATCTGTCCATCTGTGTGTGCCTGTGTCTGTCTCTCAGACTTGGAGGCCCTGGGGTCCCACCATGACCGTCCACACAGCTGGCCGGACGTGACACCATATTTGAATCCTCACCTGGACTCTTGTGCCTGCTGTCAACTGGCTGAGACCCAGAGATGCGGACACGTGTGGGTGTTCAGCACGTCTGACCCAATGCCGAGCTCGGGCATGAGAACCGGTAAAGGTGCTCAATGGATGGTGACAACCGTCTGCCCGAACCCAGGAGAGAGTGTGGGGGAGAAGGGACGGTTCAGGGGCCGCGGGGAGAGGAGTAAAGACGGAAGCCCCCCAGAGGGGGAGGTGAGCCCAGAGGAGGCTCACGCTGCTTGGCGGTGGGGAGGGGAAGGCCAGGGCTGGGAGGGGTCTGCGGGACACACCTCTCTTCAAGGGGCTGTCTGCCACCGGACACTAGCTGATGGCTTCCTTGAAGAAAACCTGGCAATATTGCCGGATCCTGGGTGTCACTTCCCAAAAGAAAGCTAAAACACGATTTTCTGTGACTTTTTCAGATGCTTAAAGTATTAAATAGGTCAAACAAAACACACTTGCAGTCAGTACATGACCCATGGTCATGCAGGGTCTTGGTACAGAACAGGGAGGAAACAGGGCCGGGGCAGTGGAGAGTAGGAGTTGAGGCAGACGGAGGTGAGTGGGCATGGCGCAGAACCGGGGGGGGGAAGAACCGCGGCGCGGCCACAGGGAGGAGGCTGGCAGCGTCCCACCACGGAAAGGCAAGGGGGTGAGGCGGGTGCACGCGTCCACCGATTAGGTCATCACGGAAGGCGCGGTGTGTCTGAAGACAAGAGAGCAGAGTGGTGGCAACAAGAGCCAGGAGGCACTCGGGAGCGAGGGAGCTGGTGCGACGTGCTCCAGAATGAGATGGAAGGAGCCAGAATAGGGGGAGCCAGTGCAGGGGCTGGGAGGGGCCTGAGATAGGACAGACGCAGGAAGGCGCCAGTGGCCCACCTCCTCACCGGCACACGGGGTCACCGCTGGGACACCACACAGAAAATGGGGGGTGAGCGACCGGGCCTCAGGGCCATCAGAGGCCAGCAAGGGCTGCACACGGGGAACAGGGCATGAGGTCCTCTGCCCTGCTCCTCACACCCCATGGGGACCCTAAAAACCCACCCGGCCCAAGGATTCCGCAGAAAGGCTGGTGTCTCCACGCAAAGCACAAAGACTGTTCTAGACTAAAAGAGGTTGTGGGAAACGTGACAGCTAAATAGGACGTGAAACTTGACTGGACTCTGAATTCTTCTGCAAAAACCAAACCAAACCAACAAACAAACCTATAAAGCACTTTCACGAGGAGCAGGGAGATGACCGTGACTTTAATGGGGAGCGGGGAGATGACCACAAAGATGTCACTGCCGTGACACTGTCCTTGGGCGCAGCCACGTGTTGCGGTTATGCTGGCAAGTGCATCTGGGGTGAAGAACTGTAATGTGTGCAACCAAACAGTCCCACGAAAAAAGCATGTGCTCTCAGCGGTGGGGAGGGAGGGACACATGAGGCGCACGCAGCCACGAGGGGTCACTCAGCGAACTCCGTGATGTCTGATGTCCTCCCCCACCGAGAAACGTCTGGTGGGCCCCGAGCCAACCTCACCACAAACTTGGGGGCCGGCCAGAGCCTCAGCGTCTCCTGACCTCACCCCTGGGCCCCACGCAGGTAGAAGGGAAGACCACTTCCTGTTTCTTGACCTTGGGCTCTGAAGGCCTACTGGTCCCAGGGGGCCAGCAAAGGCTTTTTCTGCCTGCCGGAGGTGCCAGAAGATTTGGGGAGCTACTTATGGGGTCCCTTGCACCCCACGCAGCCCTACACTGGGTGGGAAGGGCAAGGCCACGGGGTGCCGGCCACCAGACCTGCCGAGCCCCAGGGGCCAGGCCACCAAGGCGGCTGAAATGCGTTAGTGAACCTGAACAATGAAGCCTGCTTAGCAAAGGGTCTCCAACCAGGCTGTGCGTCAGAATCACCCCCAGGGATGTTTGAAAAGTCCTGATGCCCAGGATTTATTCCAAACCAATTAAGTTAGAATCTCTGCAGATCAGATGATATTTCCTAAAACTCCCCAGGTGATTCCAACGTGCAGCCTAGTTTGGAAACTAGGGCCCCATGGAGCACTCTGCAAATGTTCCACAGTCAGTAATTCCATGGGCGGTGAGGATGAGGGCCACCTGCTGATTTCCTGCTGTCGTCGGGGGTCCTGACCTGTCCGGACGCCTCTTTCAAGTATCCCCTCTGTCGCCCTGCACCAGCCCTGCCCAGAGCCATGCGCAGGGATGGTTGTGTGTAGCCTGCACAGCACCACTGTCACCCACTGGCCTGAGGATGGTCATCACTCCCACTGGCCCCTGGACAGGTCATCACCCCCGGGTCGTCACTCCCGCCGGCCCCAGGGTGGGCCACACTGTCCTGCCACCGAGCAACCCCCGGGGAAGAGGAGACAGGCACCTCGGGGAAAGGATGTCCCATAAACCAAACCAGTTACAATAACTCCGTGACTCCCGTGAGCAAAACTTCAGTGACCGTGCCCATCATCACTAGCACGGGCTCAGTGCTGACCCAGGCCCGCCAGAGACAGGAGCCAGAGCTGATAGGAATGAGGAGTGACTGGGGTGGGGGCCTCGTCCCACGTGTACTTGACCCCTGTCTGGGCTCGAGTAGCTGGACCACCTTTCTGGACCTTCTCCCCCTGGAGGATGAGGGGGGGCGACCTTCACAGGCTTCCTCAGAGCAAGTTTGCTTTTTATCCTGATAAACAGGCAGTAAATCCTACAGAGGTAGCAATCTTGTCCCCCTTCCCTGGATCACCCCTGTGGGTGCCGGGAGCTGTGGGTACTCTGAACCCAGGGGCTCGGTACTCTCTCCGTTGTTATCACCAAGGAGTCGTTCAGGGTAAGGCCAACCCAGCATCCTGACCACAGGGTGTCGTTTCCCTAGACCTTCTCTGGTGTGTGGATCCCGTCCCCCCAACATTCACGCTGGAGGTCACAGGCAAAGGCGGCCGCCTGCAGGCCAAGGAGGGTCCCTTCAGGAGCCGACCCGCCTACAACGGATCACAGACCCCCAGCTTCTGGAGCCGTGAGGAAATAAATCTCTGTTGTCCCCACCAGCCAGGTAGACAGGTACCTCTACGTTAACGGGGTGGGCGCGGGGCCCTCCGGCGGCTTCTTCAGGCCGACGGGTCCCCAACAGTCTCTTCAATCTGAGAAGATGCCTTTGGTCCAAGAGCTTAGCCTTCTCTTGACGTGGAGGCTGAGAAGGGCCATCGGACCAGAGGAGCACAGGCCCTACCCACCCCCCCAGCTCAGGGGTAAATGTCACGGGCTGGCCTCCGGGGGTCTCTGAGAACCACACAGGCACAGGGCTGTCCTGGGAAACGTGGATATGGAAACACGAGGACTTCTGGAAGGGCAGGAGGTTGGGAGTCAGAGATGGGTGTGACCGCTCAGGGACAGGGACAAGGGAGGCGCCTCGAGGCTGCCTGCAAGTTACACGCTGCTCCAGGGAGAACCAGGAGCCCAGACCCGCCCACACCCCCGGCAGCTCACAGAAGGAAGCCTACACTTCAGGAAGGACCCCAGTCTGGCTGTCCCTATCCTCCGCGTGCGATCTTCCTCTTAAAGTCCCGACTGTCTGTGCTTGAAATACTTGATCAATAACGTCAAGCAAACCAATGTCCATGTGGTGGTTGGTGTCACCGCTATCAAAAAGCATCTGAGAGCGCGGTGGCCTGGGTGATGGTCTAGCTCACTGGGGGAGGGTGACATGGCCCCTCTGTCATCGCAGGTCCCGCTGATGTAGTCTGACCTTGCTAAGGGGTTCCTTCATCTGCTTCCTAGCAGGAAGCAGACCCAGGTTCCGGCGCCTTGAGCAGCGAGGGGCGGTGACGTCAGCACTGAAAGGCCACGGCAGCAGAGCTGTCCCTCCTGGGCTATAATCGTGACCATTGGCAGATACAAAAAGCAAACAGGCCGGTCTCTCTGTCCCTTTATACCAGCGGCACTTTGCATTTGTATAGCGCACTTGACACATTCGTGTCTACTGCCTGGTCTTATCCCAGGGAAACAAAACTCCATGTGTTTCGTAATCGTCTGAGCCGCAACGACAGCTTAGCGATCTGAGCCAGTGGGACTCTGTGCTGGAGGAGGACCAGGGCCCCAAACTGCTTCCAGAGGAACAAACCCCACGCAGCAGCAAATGGAGGCGGCACGGCAACGCGGCAGCGCAGCTAACCATGGGGAGAAGATGCACGGGGACATGCGCGGACCCAGCCCAGCTGGGGCCCCCAGGGAGGCCCAGCTGAGCCATGGGGGGCTCTCTGTGGGTACAGGCTGGTGCCGGCGCTGAACTTCATGGAGGCAGAGACTAGGGAGCCTTGCAGGGAACCAGAGGTCATTAGAATTTGGCGATGTGGCACATCCTGTGGCCTACAAACACGACCCAGAAACGTTTCTTGCTCTTTCAGCAATTGGGAAAAGGGCAGAAACGATTATCAGAAAGTGTGGGCCTGGGGGGAGGAGGGGTCTTGAAAAACCACACCTTTTTACCCCTCATCACGCTGTGGAAAAGGGAGCTTCTGGAAGGAAAAACGAGGTTTCTGCAGAGTACGGGCTGCACCCTCCCCCTGGGCCAACCCCGTCCTCACTCCTCATCCGCTTGGGCGCCCGCCCACGAATTACTGCTACTGCATTTACTGCAGTGCCATTTAGGAAATGATGGCCCTTGAAACCGCCCCCAGGGGCTGAAAGAGCAGAGGCCTCCCGCCTGCTCCTCCCCTCCAGCTCAACAAGCTGCAGCCCGCCCCCCCCCCCCCCCCCCTGGAGTGGGGGGGGCTCCCCAAACCCTGTGCCCAGGCTGCGTCCCACAGAGAGTCTGGGGCGGGACCAGGAGCTGAGCATATTAGGCCCCCCAGGCGATGCCAACGTGCCGTGAGGCCTAGAACAGCACTCTAACCCCGTCCGTGGGCACGCTCGCCTGCCGGGCAGGGAGGGGTGACACAGAGCCCGTCACACCTGCCACTGGCCTCTCTGTGGTCACCTCGCCTGCCTTCATCCCGCTCAGCAGGGAGAGTTCTGCCACGTGCGTTATGAAAATGACAGTGGCTGCTCGGCGCCCATTCCCTAATCCATCTGGCTAATTAGCACCGAGCAGACACCTCACAAGGCAGTGCAGTGAGTGCACAAATGAGGAGGGCACGATCCCTTCCAAATTACAAATGTGTAAGATAGGTGTTCGAGGGGCGCCTGGGTGGCTTAGTCGGTTAAGCGTCCGACTTTTGCTTAGGTCATGATCTCGCGGTTCGTGGGTTTGAGCCCCGCGTCGGGCTCTGTGCTGACTGCCAGCTCAGAGCCTGGAGCCTGTTTCAGTCTGTGACTCCCTCTCTCTCTGACCCTCCCCTGCTCACGCTGTCTCTCTCTCTCTCTCCTAGAAAAAAAAAAAACATTAAAAAAAACAAAGATAGGTGTTCGAGCGACTATAATGGAAGGTATGTGGCTGGGGCTTCGAGAGGCTCCAAGGTAGGAATTCAGGGAAAAAAACAAGATCCCTTTTCGCTGGACTGAGCGTATCTTCACAGCTCTCTCTCTCTCTCTTTCTCTCTCTCTCTTTCACACACACACACACACACACACGTCAGCACCTGATACAGGACCACGTGCACAGCTAAATGGATTCAGTCAAATGAGTGAATCAAGTCACATCATGCCCACCCGAACCCACGAGGCCAACGTCCAGGGCGCCCCAGCTTCTCCAGGTACTGCCAACCCCACCTCAACCTCCAATGCCGGGCCTGCCCCCCCACCCCCACCCCACGCAGCCCGTGGAGTCCCAGGTGCACAGCCGTGGCCATGTGCCCCTTGTGGCAGCTCTGCGGACCGACTCCTCCCTGAGGCCGGGATCTGCCCCCTCCCCCAGTGCTCACTGCCCCCTCCCCCAGTGCTCACTGCCCCCTTCTCTCCGGAATAAAATCTCTTATCTTGGGCTGAGCATATGGCTCCCAAAATGAGACCAGCTGTGCCCATTTGCCTACGATCTGGCCAGTGAGTTAAGTGGAAGAGGTCTGTGCACCTTCGGGGACACGTGCCCCGCAAAAACGGCCCTCTCCCTCCTCCCCCTCCACCCTGGGCACGAAGGGACATTGTGGTGTGACGCCCTGCAGACCGCAGGGACTGGGCAGGAGGAGTGTGGGTCCCCAGGTGGCCCCTGGGGGCGCCACCCTCCCAACCACACCCAACCCTGGATGGGCTCCCTGCGTCCTTCCCTGCAGCAGAACCCACACTCATCACCCTTCCCTGCCCCCAGCACCTGTGGTTCCCCAAGTCCCTTTTCACACTCATGAGGGAAGAAAGGGGTCGCAGAAAAGCAGTTCATTTCTGTCAGAATGGCCAGCGGTCTGGGGATGCCTCACAGCAAAACCACCGCGTCCACAAATCCGCCCAGAAGGTCAGGCTGTGAGGACGTCAGGCTGTGAGGACGTGCTTTCCCAGTGAACCGATGCCATGCTGGTGATCGGCTGTACCCCGGGGGCGGGGGGATGGGAGACAAAATTCATGCGTAGCAAATGCTACACACAGTGGAACGGCCACTGACCTGGGGTCGGGACGCGGGAAGGATGACTGATTCCTGCACTCTGAGCTCGGCCCTGGGGGCCCCTGGTGAGCAAGCAGGTGGGGTCCCTGCCCCAGAGAGCTCTGTCCAGCCCCAGTGACCTCAGATCTCTACGCAGCCAAACGGCCCAGACACACCAGCTGTGACGTATCTCACCACTGAGCCCTCAGACCTAAGTTTCCCCATCTGAAAATGAGGAGTCTGATCAGATGACCTGTAAGGTCCATTCCAGAGTTAGCATTTCATCTCCAGGTCACATGCGGAGCATCAGCCTCGGACTCTAAGTCGTGCTAAGCTCTGGGGACTCAAGGAAGACAGAGACCCTGGTGTCCACGCACCACATCCTCTATCCACTCATCCACCAGTGGACACTTGGGTTGTCTCCACATCTTGGCTACTGTAAGTAAGGCTACCATGTACACAGGGGTGACGTATCTCTTTGGCTTAGTGTTTTGTTTCCTCCGGAGAGATGACCACAAGTAGAGCTGCTGGATCACAGAGTAGTTCTATTTTTAACTCTTGAGGAGCTGCCATATTGTTTTCAGTAGTGGCTGTACAACCTGCATTCCAACCAGCCGGGCACAAGGGTCCCTCCTCGCCAAGTGTGTTATCTCTCTTCCTGACACCTTTTCTAACAGGACTGAGGTGTAGCTCACTGTCCCAATCCCTGAATCTTAACCCCCTTCCTACAGGTGCGGCAGATGGACAGCATTCATGGTGCCCAGGAATGGCCTCACCACGGCCACACCTTGGCCCGTAACTGTAGTCCCTCCCAGTCCTACTCTGTGTTGGTGGGAGTCACCAAGAAGACATGACGAATGGCTGCGGTGAGGTGGGCCCTGGTGCCCAGAGCCCCTCACCCCCTCTCCTGCCTTCAGAAAGTGGGTTCTGCTTGCCTTGCCCGCTCCCAGGAGCTGCTCAGGACAGCCCCGAGACATGGTACCGGGACCACATGAACAGATGTGACTGAACCCCATGAGGGCCTCTTTCTAAATTTTTAAAACAGGTGGGGAGCTTCTGCACACACCTGGGGAGCTTCTGAAAGGACACTCCAGGCTCGGCCGTGTCACTCGCGTCAGCCCATGGGGCACTAGTAGATCTGATGCAAACCAAAGCTTGGAAAGATGCCTGCGTGTTTCCACTGGCTCTCTGGCTTCTCTGTGATCCAGGGAGCAGAGCCTGGGCGAGTGGCTGGAGGGCGAGATGGGGAGCAGATCCATCCCCACCCCCGTGGAGGCTGTCCTGGACCAGACACGTGGACGAGCCCAGGCAAGAGCAGAAAGCCACCCCCTTCTCCCCGTAAGCCCAGCCAGCATCAGGGGACCAACCAGTGCCCCCACGGAGCCACAAGAAGTAGACGTCACCGCTGTTGGTAACTGGCCTGACCCTCTATGATGATGGTGATGAAGGACCAGGGAGGATACGGCCCACCAGCCACAGGCAACAGGAAGTCAGAGCTGCTGCAGGGTCCTCTGCTAGTTCTGCCGCGGCCTGGGGGCAAGCGAGGTGAGGACAGAGCCCCCGTGTCCCCACCCCCTGGCTCTGGTTCAGCAACTCCAGGACAGCATCATGGGTCACACGGTGAGCAAAATGTTCCGTCCTTCTCTCTAACGAGGAGTTTGCCGCAGAAAGTGATGGAAAATACATTATACATGAGACACAGTTTCTGAACTAGTTGCGAGCGTTGTTCTAGGATATTTTTACTTTTCTTCAAACAGTCCCTCGAGGGGGGAGCTATTCTACCAAGGAGTTAAGCAGAAAAGGAAAAGAGCCTTAAAGGAATCCACTCAGCCCCATCGTGGGGAGACCAGCATACTACAGGGTCCCTGCGGCTCTGGGGATCCATGTCTTCCCTTCATAGAGCTGAGCAATATTGCCGTCTGGTGGTCCGCAAGCAGCAGGGGTCAGAGAAAAACAACTTCCCCTATTTTGTGATCAGATCCACCAACTTGAGAAATAGGAGACCCCAGAACAGTAAACCTCCGTCTCTGCGCACTGACTTCCTCACCTGTTAATCGTGAGTGCTTCATACTGGCATTACGAAGATTAAGGGTTAATTCTTTTAGGGGCACCTGGGGGGCTCAGTCGGTTGAGCGTCCAACTTCAGCTCAGGTCATGATCTCAGGGCTGGTGAGTTGGAGCCCTGCGTCTTGTGCTGACAGCTCGGAGTCTGGAGCTGCTTCAGATTCTGTCTCCCTCTCTCTCTGCCCTGCTTGCTCTCTGTCTCTCAAAAAGGACTAAACATTGAAATACATATATAAAAGAGCTAATTCATTTAAAGGCGGGAAGTGACCACTGTAGAAACGAACACAGCTCCTGTCCCCGGCACCATTTAGAAACCCGCCAGCCAACACAGAATTCTGTTCTGGAAAATTCTTGAGTCTAGGATGGTCTCTCTAAGGGATTCCACGCAATTGCCTCTGAATTTACGTGTCCCTTTTCAGCTGTATCATGTCCCTCAGTTAAAACACAACATTCTCTCCAGAGCCCAGAGGAAGAACAGCACCAGCGGATAAAAGACGGGAGATCCAGTCAGTGCCTTGCAGCGGAAGCACCAGGAATTGCGGAAAAGGCAGTGTCCTCACTACTTCTCCAGGTAGCTGATGCCGGACAAAGACGGTGATCCAAAGCAACCGGAGTCTTTCTCTGGGCTCTGGGACGTTAATGCATTTAGCAGACTCCTCTGAAGTCAAAGAAATTGGGACAGAGTTTGAACGGGTCTATTTATAAATGTGTAGAGTCAGCAAACAGCTGATGTGTGGCACAGAATACAATCACTTTTTAAAAAGACTCTCCCCTTATATAAGTAGCACATGCTTGCAGTATCGGTTAGTCATTGCCCTAATGATGCTGCATAACAAATCATTCCAAGCTTCAGCGCCGTCAACAGCAATCACTTAAACTTGCTCAAACAGCCGAAGGTTGACTGGAGGTCACCGGATCTAGCGGGAGGAGGGCCCCGCACAGTCACACGGCAAGGTCACGGAAGCAGCCAGGGCTGGCTTCCAGACGCCGCCCCACAGATACAGGGAAGAGTAAGGACTAGGATCAACAGTGTGATCTTCCTACTTGACCAGCTCCGCACGTGGGACCACATCCTGGGGCCTCTGGGGCCTCTGCCGCGGATGCCGGTTTCACAGCATTCAGCTGTGCTTCCCATTGTGACCCCTCCCCCGACACAGGTGTGGCTCCGGTAAGGGGGGGGCACAGGTGGTCATTAGTGGTAATTCCTGCGGCTTTACCACCACCCCTTTCTTTCCAGATTAAAACCAGGTGCACCTGCAGCCTCCCACCTGGTTACACCACCACACCACCCCAGGGGACTCAACACCCACCACCCAACCCCCACTTGTCCTCCTCTTCCAAGGTGCTGGATGGAGGGAGGGAGCTGGATGGGGGAGGAGTTGGGTGGGGGAAAGGAGCTCGATGGGGGGAGGGAGCTGGATGGGGGAGGAGGGATTCAAGGAGGGAAAATTATCTACCCATCGGCTTTTTGCAGCCACAGAGGTCAGAAAACCTGCGGAGAGACTGGACACAGGCTTGCAGAGGTCGGGGGGGACATGGAGAACGCAGATCTGGCAGGCCACACAGCGCCCCGAGACCTGCTGTGCCTGCAGGCTCAGGCGAACACGAGGCCGTCACAGACACTCATCTGACTCGGCCCAAGGGAGGTGCAGTGTCCCGGGTCCCGGGACAACCAAATCCAGGTGTGATGGCCACGGCTCGCAGGAACGCTCCTCCCCGTGCTCACGCTGACCTCGGGCTCTCACCGAACTTCCTTTCCTGAACTTGGAGACGTGGCCAGAGCTCCCCTGCCCTTCTCCAGGAGCCACGGAGAGGAGCGCGTCCTGCTCCGGCGGGAGGGCGGCGCTCCGAGTGCCTCTCGCCCTGGAGAGTGAGTCATCTGCACACGTCGACAGGAGAACCCCGCAGTTCAGACAATTACCCAGAGAACACATTTTCTGATAATTACGGAGCTTGAAACGGATCCACGTTGAAAATCCCTTTCTTCCTCCCGCGAAAGCTGAGGGGGAGGTTTAACAGCAGCCGCTGCTGAGATGCGTCCCATTATGGGTGTCAGGAGGCAAGTCCAAGGAATTTCTTGGAAGGTACAGCTCTCAGAAGGTGGTGGCGCTAACTAGACCCGCGCCCCCCCCCCCCCCCCGTGCCGGGCACCAGCTCAGACTCCAGCAGGACGACAAGAGCCGGAGGCCACTGCACCTGCCCCCGCCTCGCACTGCAGGCGTTCGGGAGATCTCGCAGCCACCGAGGGTCAGGGGACAGCAGTAAGGCAGGAGCCCTTCTGAGCTCGCACACCCATCTTCTCCCAGTTAATTCCCCAGCAGCTGCGCGAGGGGGCCGTGTGCTCACTTCACACGGAGTCAGAGTCGCACCGAGGGCAGCAGAAGCCTGCGGACGTCACCGCCTCTCCCGTGGAAGGGAACAGAACAGAGCAGATATGGGTCGGGTGACAATACAGACCCCAAGGAGGTGCTGGGCACAGAGGCACATGAAGGCACAGGGAGCTATCGGTTAGGGACTTACTGTGTGGATGGCGAGCACGACAGTTACGTGTGACATGAAAATACAAAGTGTAGTAAGAGAGACACGTCTCAGACTAGGTCCTCGTGCAGCAGGTGGCAGAGCCGAGGCCAGTTGGGCCACAGGGCGAGTGACCGGGCACGGCTGTGACACCTGAACACTTGAAGTCAGTGTGCCCTGTCCTCCTCAGCCTAATGGAACTTTCTTCCCTGGCATCTCCTGCTAAGGCTGAATAGGGTCTACCTTCACAGGGCAGCAGAGGCTGCAGTCAGGTGAGGTTGGGCGGGGGGGGGGGGGGAGCAGCGTCCATGGAAAGGACCAGAAACAGAAAAAGTCCCTTGGAGAATGTTTCCTGGAGACTCATTTACCGTTTATAGAANGGGGGGGGGGGGGGGGGGGGGGGGGGGGGGGGAGCAGCGTCCATGGAAAGGACCAGAAACAGAAAAAGTCCCTTGGAGAATGTTTCCTGGAGACTCATTTACCGTTTATAGAAATGCATGCAAACTATGTAAATTTGTAAGTGGCAATGCTAATTCTTGCACAGCCCCTGTTATTTCACACCCTTGGCTTTGACCTTCGGGCTGTAAGGCAGGACCCTGGCAGAGGCCCCCCCCACACCGTCCACTGTCCACTGTTAGTGGTCAAGCAGTTCAGAGGGGTGCGCAAACCTGACATGGGGGATGTGGATTACCACCCTGCCTGAGTGTCAGGGCGTGGGGGGAGAAGGGATGTGATAGACACTTAGCTGTCCATCATAAAGCACCAGCCAGAGACTGCAAGTCACAGCTGAAGGCATCACTGGTGTCCAGGTTACTACCTGGGAAAATAATTTATAGATTCATAAACTGCCCTTAATATCAAACGCCACGTGCTGTTTTCTTAAATCGCCCTTTACTCTGGAATTCCTCGTGTTTCCATCTGCTTCTCGCCACGTGACCATACTTCCCTGCTGCCGCCTCCAAGACGTGAAACTCTAACACACTGAGTGTCTAAGAAAACATCGCCGGGCAAGTAATTCGCAGGAAAAAGAATTAACTTCTTGATTAAGCTCGCTCTTCCAATGGAAGGCATCATTACTGAAATCTAGAAAAATTTCAAAGGCTTGCACAACGATTTCCCTTCTGTCGATGCTGGCATGGTGTTTGTTTCTCTCCTATTCACAGGAGGCTCAAAATCTCCTTTTGGGTTGACAGGCGGCTCTCCAATGTCCTGTGGCCCATCTGCTCTAGACGGACAGAGATGGGGACGTCCTCTGACTCACGGCCACGGGCACCACTGACTCTACCTGCAAGTTGCTGCCCTCTACACTTTGCTGCAAAAAGTGACAGTCCCTCCGCCATTGGGCTTCCCCAGCTATGTCACAGTTTCAGCTGCACGCGCACCGTGAATGTGCATGCACACGCGTGCTTCCCGGTGCGCTCAGGCAGCTGTGACCTCTGCCCACCCATTCAGAGCAACTCTCCGAACGCCCAGCTGCCCCTTTCGTCACACTCTTGTCCCGGCCCCGACACTCTCCCCGTGATGCTCTCGATCAATCTGCAAAGCTGAGCGGCAGCTGGAACCTCAAAGGAAAGCCAGCAGCTAGTTAAACAGTTACACTCCCCTGAGTCGGGCAGGAGTGCTCCAGAGCCCAGCACCAGACAGGAACAAAGGCGGCGGGGGCACCTTCAGGTGCAAACGCCATCCATTGTCCCGCAAAGACAGAGGACCTCCTGATCCAACCAGAGGCACCTGCAAATACCCGGTGCTGCCACTTTGATGGATGGCCACCCATTCTAATCAGCTCCTTTTATCTCTGGAGGTTTCCAGCCAAGGGCTCACTCTCTCGCTCCCACCTCCCCCGCTCCCACCCCCACTGGGTGCCGTGCTGGGGAGGTGGGGCTAGACCAGGCACCAGCTAGTTGTCCCTGGTCTGTCCCTCAGTGTGGCGATGTGGCGTTCCTGCACTGACCTTTCTCAGGAGAAGGCAGATGCGCTCGATGTTCCTCAGCCGTTCCCTCTTGGGGCGCACAAGAAAGGAAAAGAGGGGAAGTTAGGAGGTTAGAAGTTCTGCTGGAAGAACGTGAGAAGCCCCCACATTCAGCCCCCCGTAGAGGACGCAGAAGCCACCAGAGACCCCTCCTGGCTGCGTGGCCTGCGTACTCGCACCCAGCGCCTCCTAAGAATAATTCCTGCTCATAGAACTCACTAGTAAAAACCTAATAATCCAACTGTAAATGGGCAGAGGACCTGAATGGATACTTTCCCAAAGACGACATACAGACAGCCAGTGGGCAGATGAAAAGGTGCTCATCACTGATCACGAGGGAAATGCAAATCTAAACCACAGCGATGTATACCTCACACCTGTCGGGATGGCCAAGATCAGCAGCACAGGAAACAACAGGTGTTGGTGAGGATGCAGAGGAAGGGGGACCCTCTGCACTGGTGGTGGGAAAGCAGACTGCTGCGGCCGCTGGGGGGAAACAGTGTGGAGCTTACTCAGAAAGTTAAAAATAGAACTTACCCTATGACCCAGTAATTCTACTTCTGAACATCTGCCTGGAGGAAATGAAATCACTACCTGGAAATATACCTGCACTTCTGTGCTCACTGCAGCATTATTTACAATAATCATGGCACAGAAGCTACCTAAGTGTCCGTGGATGGATGAATGGAAGAAGAAAATGTGGTGTATACGCACACGCACACACACATATACATACACAGCATATGTATATTACACTATTATATAGTATGATGCACACACATATATATACACAACATATACATGGTATGCTATTACATAGTATGATACACATATGCATACACAGCATACATGTAGTATACGATTATATAGTATGACACACATACATACATAGCATATAGTATTCTATTATATAGTATGATACACGCACACACGTATACATACACGGCATATATATAGTATACTATTATATAGTATGATACACACACGTATACATACACGGCATACATATAGTATACTATTATATAGTGTGATACACACACATGTATACATACACGGCATACATATAGTATACTATTACATAGTATGATACACGCACACACGTATACATACACGGCATACATATAATATACTATTATGTAGTATGACACACTCACGTACATATACGTACACAACGTATATGTAGTATACTATTATATAGTATCTCACACACACACTGGAATTTACTCAACCATAAAAAGGAATGAAGCCCTGTGGTTTGCAACAACACGGACGAATCAGAGGGCATTATGCCAAGTGAAATAAGCCATACAGAGAAAGACAAATAGCATACGAGGTCACTTAAATTTATGGAATCTAAAAACACAACACCAACAAAGCAAACTCACAGAAAAGGAGATCAGGGGTGTGGTCATCAGAGATGGAGTGGGGGAGGGGTGAAGAAGCACACACTTGGTGGCTACCGGACAAGCACCAGGGACGTCCTGGCGCCCACAGTCAGCCCTCCAGGGAGAAGCGCCCACTTGGGTACCTGGAGCACGTGTGTCCTGACTTGTGTCTGAGATAGGGCAGGGGCAGGTCCCTGCCCTTTGGTTTTACTTTTCTTTCTTTTTTTTTTTTTTTAATGTTTTATCTATTTCTAGGAGAGAGAGAGAGAGCGCGTAAGCAGGGGAGAGTCAGAGAGAGAGGGAGACACAGAATCCAAAGCAAGCTCCAGGCTCTGAGCTGGCAGTCAGCACAGAGCCCAAAGCGGGTCTCGAACCCATGAACCGCGAGATCATGACTTAAGCGAAAGTCGGACGCTTAACCGACTAAGCCACCCAGGCGTCCCTGGTTGGTTTTACTTTTCTGAAGTGAGTGTATTTAGGGGAAGTAATCATCCCACTATGCCCCCAGGCTAAGACTTTTGCAAAGTCGAGGCCCCTCCCTGGAGGCTGGCTCACCGCTGGGGACAGGCGCCTAGCGGCCAGGCAGGTGGTGACGATCACGTCACACACCGCGTGCTGCCTCCCCTTTCCGCAAAGGCTTTCTTGTTTTCCGAAGCCACTGTGAGCACGACTGCGGCA
The DNA here is from genome assembly GCF_003009895.1 of Hyaena hyaena. Classification (NCBI taxonomy): domain Eukaryota; kingdom Metazoa; phylum Chordata; class Mammalia; order Carnivora; family Hyaenidae; genus Hyaena; species Hyaena hyaena. The sequence continues at coordinate 1,626,519 of NW_024080735.1, read as the reverse complement.
TCCGTCAGCGCTCCGTTACCGAGGCAATTTGGTGGCTGTGGATGTGACGGTGATGAGATTCCTCACGGATGTGGAGGAGACAGTGGCTGGGGCACTTCCACTCCCCTAACTGACTCATACGGTGCTTCCTGGGCCCCCTTGAAGCCCAGAGGAAAGAGCCCGCATCAGGACTCGTGGCGGGGAAGGCACACCACGCGCGAGTGTCCACACAAGCCGGTGCCCACACAGCCCACGAGGCTGCCCACGTGGAGAATAAGCAGAGGTGCGCAGAACCAGGCACAGAAAGGGTGCTACGGGACACACCAGCTGGGCCTCTGGGGACAACGGCTCCCTCGCTCTGCGGCGACACCGAAGGCCCCACCCGTAAAGGAAGGGAAGGACTAAATGAGAAGCTGGAGTAACACGGGGCTCCCTCCTCCTCTCCGCCTCCTGGAAGGGGGTCGACGCCTCTACGGAGGCTGAGGTCGCTCCACCAGGAGTTAGTGAGGCACCTAAATCGCTCAACTTCCCGCCACAGAGTAAATCCTAAGAACCAAGAAAATGTGCCTAATACTCTTCAATGTGGGGTTTTAATAGATTTTTTTTTTTAAAAACCCAGGCAAGAGGGGTGCCTGGGTGGCTCAGTTGGCTAAGCATCTGACTCTTGGTTTTGGCTCAGGTCATGGTCTCACAGTTCGTGAGTTCGAGCCCCACATCGGGCTCTGTGCTGACAGCTCAGAGCCTGGAGCTGCTTCAGATTCTGTGTCTCCCTCTCTCTCTGCCCCTCCCCCGCTGTCCCTCCCATGCTTCCTTGCTCTTTCTCAAAATAAAAAAATAAACCTTCAAAATTCCAGACAAGACTCCTTTCCTGGGGGCTTCAGTCACCGAGTCTGGCCGGCAGGGCCCAGGCTCCCTAAATACGCCATGACGTGGTTCGAAGTGTGGCTCTAAGGACAGGAAGAGAGGCTCACCTCACCCTGCAAGAGTCACTTTCATCAACAATAGCTGAGCCCCTGCTGTAGGCAGGCCCCGTTCTTGTTCTGACCCTCCACAGAGGCAGCCACGGCCCCCGTGTGGGTCCTATTTTCTTCGTCCCGTCTGAACTGAGGGACGTGCTGGCTCCATGACGCGGTCTGTGGGGTGGACTTGCTGGACGGAGCCGAGTGAAGGACACATGTCTGTACTCGTGTGCCCCCCGGGGTCCTTCCTGAAAGCCCCGGGTGTTCTAAGTGAGCTGTGTCCTGATTTGAGCCCGGACAGCCAGGAGGACAGAGCGTGGGCTGGCGACCTCCCTCTCGAACTGAGCAGCTCTGTGCCCCTGGCGGGTGCAGACAAGCCGCTGCCAAACACGAAATGTCCGGAAAGAAGTGAGGTCAGGGGGAGGGCGCAACCCTTTCAGGCCAGGTGAGCACAGGGGGATAGGGACGGCGGCAGAAGGAAACAGGAGGGATTTTAACACAAGTTTCACAAGATGAGGGAGTTTTCAAGTGCATCTCAGGGATTCTTCCAACTTGCTACCAAATTCCACCTCCCACAGCTGACTGCGGAAGGCTCTGGCTCTGCTCTGCGGAACCAGAGCGTCAGATGCCAAAGGGATTCTAAAATCACGCTTACGAAAATCAGATCTCCGCAAGAGCCCGCGCAGAGGAGGAGGTAGGAACACAGGCGGCAGGCCTCGAATCCTGGCCTCGCCGCCTGAGCGTGGACCCTCGTGCAGTGGTCCGTACGCGGTGAGCGTGCCAGCATGGCGATCACAGTTCTCCTGCACGCGGCAAAGGCGGGAAAATCCTTGTAATTCCGGCAAAACCCTGCACTTCACGGAGGCAACTCTGAAGCCTGGTTCCCACGTCTTGTGGTTCCTCCAGGAAGAACAGAGCCCTGTTTGTGTCCCCAGAGCCCTGTTTGTGAACAGTGAGCCCTGAGCCTTCCAGGTTAAGATGGCCTCACACTAGTAAATCCTGCTGTTCAGGCTACAGCCTCTAACTAAATATATGACCAGGGGGCAGGGGGGCGGGGGGGGGCAGTCAGGGGGTTGAGCGTCTGACTCCTGACTTCAGCTCAGATATGATCTCTCAGTTCGTGTGTTCAAGCCCCCCATCGGGCTCTGGGCCGACAGCCTGGAGCCTGTTTCAGATTCTGTGTCTCTCTCTCTCTCTGACCCTCCCCTACTCATGCTCTGTCTCTCTCTCTCTCTGGTTCCCTAGCAGGAGGCAAGCCGGCCTCTCTCTGGCTGAGCGTCTCCCAGGTGGTGGACATGGGGCAGGGGCCCCGTACAGCCCACCCTGCACCCATCCTGCTGAGATGCCTGCCGACACGCTGGTTCAGGGACAAACGACCACAAAGCAGCCACAGAGGCCTCAGCACCACAGCCCCTCCCGCCTGGTGACTGGGTTCCTCACACGTGACCTGAGAGCTAAGTCCAGACGTCCCACCTCAGAACCAGACGAGTCCTCCACAGCCCGGAGCCAGGCACTCGGGGCCCGGAGTGTCCTTCACCCGCCCCACCCCCATCAGAACCTCCCTCCTCCACAGGCCCCCCTCCACCCTGCTCCACACCACCACCCTGCCTGCCTCCACCCTGCCCCCCACCACCCTGCCCCCCTCCACCCTGCCCCCCTCCACCCTGCCCTCCTCCACCCTGGCCACCACCAGCTCCCACCACTTACCGCGTGAACAGGGTTGCACTGGTCTATGGGGCTCTTAAAATCTGTCCTTAATTCATCGAAGGCAATTATCTGAAACGAATACACAGAGTCAAGATGTTAGTGCAAAGCTGAGTTAATGCAGCACCTCACAAGCTCCCTGTGGATTTGCTGCAAATGATAGAGACAGGGAGGCCAGGGACAGGAGGCTGGCCGGAGTCGTCGCTGTCAGGGCTGGCGACGGACACCGGGGGCCAACTGTACTCCTGTCATCCCGGGTCCGCTTAACAGTCCCGGAGACAGGGAACGGGCCAGGTACCGCGTAAGGGCTCGTACCTGGGACGGCAGACAGTCCCGCAGACGCAGTACCAGCCTGGCGAGGGCAGACGACGAAGCTGTCCTCCCAGCGCTAAACTCGCTACGAAACGAGCCCTCCACCATTCGCGACACAAGAAGAGACGATGCCTCTGACAGACAGGGTGGCCGCTAACGCCGTACCGGGCAACCGCGTCCCAACGTTAAAGTACAAATCACTACCCTGCACGCTCGCACTCACACGACATGGTCCACCGAATACACAGATCGCAGCTGTTCTTAATCCCCAAATAAGGCCTCAGGAGCAGCCTGTGCTCTACAAAGACATGGAAAAAACTCTACTACAGGGGCGGGGAGGAGAAAGGACAAAAAGTTTGAAACTCCAGACTGGCACTTTCCCCTTCTCTCTTCACAGTCAGAAGCCGTTTATTTTCTCTTTTTGTTGATTTTGGCAGAGATGCTGACTGGAAGTGAGACGGACAGAAATCAGGACGAAGGGAAAAGAGCCAAGGAAGCGCGCTGAGGTCACAGAGAGAACCTGACAATCCGCTCCCCAGCAGTCGTGTCCTCACGGATGGGGCCGCTGGACGTGGACCGAGATGTGGAGCTCACAGAGAGCACCGGCTACCCTCCCTTTCTCCAGGCACGTCCACGGAAAGGGCCAGCTAGAGGGGCCGCTCCCTCACCCCAGCTCCCTTGTCCCCAGAAGGGGACTCAATGACAGGACAATGTCCTTGGCCAATGGAGGCCTGAAGTGCTCTCTGGAACCTCTCTCCCGAGTGGCACATAAATGGCATAACCAGCCCCCTGTGACAGCGCATCCCGGGTGCCCTGACGCTCGGCGGAAGCACAAAGCTGCAGCCACCCCACAGTGTCCCATCCCGGCCACATGGGGCCCAGAGCAAGTACCAAGTCGGGCGAGCCACTCACTTCCCCGCACAAAACAGGTATGGCTGTAAAGCAGCCACGTGCCATCCTGACTCCAAAACTCCTGCGGAATCCAGGGGGGATTCTAGTAGGACCTGTACTGAGCAGACACATCTCTATGTCATCCTTCGCCAGCCAGTGAATTGTCCAGCCTGTTTCTGAGCCCCTTAGTGACAAGAACTCCCCTCTTACCGGGGGCACTTGGGCCGTTCCCAGATCCCTCCAATTAGTACTGTCTCCCTCTCTGGGACTTACACACGACTCCCCAAGGTGCCTGCCCACGTTCGGGGCGGAGTCGGCAAGCTGCACAGGCTGAGTCCAGCCTGCCGCCCATTTATGTACAACTTGTTATCTGGGAACAGTGTTTACACCTTTAAAATAGTCGACAAAAATCAAAAGAAGATCTTGTGACATGTAAAAATTATATTCAAATTTCGGTTCTCGTAAAGTTTTATTAGAACACAGACATGTTCATTCTTTCCCATATCAAGTGTGCTTCACGCTACAATGGCCGACTGACATCACACACCCAGCAACGCCCAAAACAGGCAGCCTGGCCCATTACAGGAAGAAAGATTTGCCAGCCCTGGTCTACTCTTTTCCTTCTACAGCTTCGCTGTCCAACAAGGCCACTGCATTTAGCCACTTTAAATTTTTAATTTTATTAGTTAAAATTATTCTATTGTGTACTTAATGTTTATTTCTTTTTGGGAGAGAGGGAGCATGAGCAGGGAAGGTGCAGAGAGAGAGGGGGACACAGAATCCCAAGCAGGCTCCAGGCTCTGAGCTGTCAGTACAGAGCCCTACTCGGGGCTCAAACCCACAAACCACAAAATCATGACCTGAGCCCCCCAGGTGCCCCTAATTAGTTAAAATTAAATTAAAAATTCAGTTCCACATTTTAATCGCTCAAAAACTACATCTATCCGGCAGCTACTGAATGGCACAGATATAAAATAGTCTCATCGTCACGGAAAGTTCTGTCATGCAGCTCTGCTTTGGAAGCACATAGCACGGGGCAAATCAGTTTTCCCCCCGAAGTACTGTCAGCCGTCCTGAGCCCAGCAAATCTGTGTCCTTCAAGCTGAATGTCGCCAACCTTTCTATAAACTGGCAGTAAGCTGCCTCCTATACTGATCGCCCTCTGCTGATGCTACAGATTATAAACATAAACACCACACTCCAGATGGATTCAGCTTAGCACAGAGTAAACATTATCACCTCCTCTGTTCTGCAACCTATGTCTCTGTTAATGCAACCTGATAGCACCAGCTTTTTTGGGCCCACATCACATCCCTGGCTTCATATGGACCTTCTGAGTTTAGGCCCTAGATCTTTTTCAGTTGCTCGGTTAAACTCAGTCCAGTTCATTCTGCAAGCATGTTGTTGGATTTGAAGGCCTATGGGCAAGAACTGGCCCTTATCCCTGTTGATTGCTCCCTATTCACTTTGGCCCATCAGTCCAATCTGCTGAGATCAGGTCTCTCTCCAGCCACAAACACTAAGGAACATCACGTCCTCAACATGCGCACCCACGCTCACCCTGACACAGAGCGAGCGGAGCAGAATGGAGGACGGAGCCCGGAGCCCGGCCTTTCCCGCTCCCCCAGGCTGGCATCCCCAAGCCGTCGGCCCACTAGTTACCCCGTGATAGACACAACTTGCCACATTCTGACCCCACAACTGTGGGTGCACCACCTCTGAGACCCCAGAGAGGTGGGAGCCCAGGGGGACGGGGGTTGGCGCCCGCGCTGCGGCTGTGATGGCCCAGTTCCCGTCCTGCCCTGACCTGTGTGAGGGCCGGGAGGGGTTCTGCACTGAGGGTGCATGAGGCAGGCAGGGCTGTCCTCACATCCGGGCCTCAGCTGGAGGAAGGTGTGAAGGAGGCCCTGCTAACCTCTTCACATGGTTCCCAGCCCCCACCTCCCGACTGTGTCCCAGCTCGGGAGACTTGCAATGCTGTGCAGGGGGTCTGTGAGCATGATTGTGAGTCTTTGTCCTCGAGAATCATGATGACACCATGATTGAGGACAGCCAGGGGCGCCCAGAGGGCTCAGTTGGTTGAGCATCCTACTTCGGCTCAAGTCATGATCTCGCGGTTTGTGAGTTCAAGCCCTGCGTCGGGCTCTGTGCTGACAGCCCGGAGCCTGCAGCCTGCTTCAGATTTTGTGTCTCCCTCTCTCTGCCTCTCGCTGCTCATGCTTTGTCTCTCTCCAAAATAAACATTAACATTTTTTTAATTAAAGAGGTCACTACTTTAACCCAGCCGAGTCTCGACCAGCAGCACTGTTTCAACTGCTGCCCAGACAAGAACAACACTTCAAATCCTCTCTATGTTTTAAAATTCATTTTTAAATTTACATACAATAAAATGCACAGAGTCATGGAAATACCTCCACAATCAAGACACGGGACAGTTCTATTGCCCCCGAAATCCCCCCCCCCCGTTGTCCCTCTGGAGTCGTGCCCTCCACCCCGCCAACCACGGGACCCCTCTCTGTCCCCTGAGCTCTGCCTTGTCCAGAAAGTCGTCCAAACAGAATCACGTGGTACGTCTGCTTGTCCGGCTGGCATCCCTCACGGAACGTAAGATTCAGCCGTGTGGCTGCCTGTGCCGACAGTCTGTTCCCTTTGTGCTGCCGAGTGGTGCTCCGTGGCCTGGATGACCCCGTGGCTGGTGGCTCTCTCACCCGCTACAGAACCTGTGGGTTGTTGCCAGTTTTTGACAATTGTGAATACAGCTGCTACACACATTTGCATAACTGCTTTCTCTGAAATGTAAGTCTTCAGTTCTCTTGGGTAAACAGGAGGGGTCCCTGGTCCACGTGGCAGGTGTATGTTCGACTTCATAAGAAGCTGAGAAACTGTCGTCCGAAGAAGCTGCACCATCTTGCATACGTCCAGCAATGAATGAGAAGCTGGGATTTCTCCCCTGGTCGCCATCTCCGTAGGAATGTTAAGGTCATGACCGTTCTGGTTTGCATTTCTCCTGACTCATCGGAAATGTTGAGGGCCTTTTCATGGGCTTAATCGCCATCTGTGTGCCTCCTTCAGTGAAGCGTGTGTTCAGATCATTTGCCTGTGGTTTTCTTAAGCTATTCATTTTCTTATTGATTTTTGAGAGCTCTTTATATATACTGGATACAAATCCTTTGTCAGATCTGTGATTGGCCAGTGCTCTGTGGCTTCTCTTTCCACTGTTAACAGTGTGCTTCTCAGAGCAAACCTTGTCCTTTTAACACTTCTTGGTTGATCCAATCTATCCGTTTCTTTTATTGATCAAACAAACATCTGGCATTGAGTTCAAGAACTCTGAGGGCCACAGAGAATTTCTGCTGTTTTTTTCCTAAACGTTAGCATTTTCTTTATGGGAAGGCTTAAGCTATAACTTCAGTTTCTTGCATCAATGTAGGAGGATTCGGGTTGTTATGAGCTTTGATAGTTGCAGGACAGGGCCCAAAATTAAGTTGGCAGGCTGACTTTGAACTCAGGGCCCCTCTCATTGTTTCACTTTCTCTCGTGGGCCATCTCCCCTCCTTGTTTTCTCACCAAATTTGAGACCCAGGTTCAAACAAGAACAAAGGCTGGAAAGGGCAGCCACGAGCCGCAAACAAGGGGCAGAAATCCTCCCCCCCCCACCCATGTACTGGGGGCTGTGCAGAGCCGGGCCACCTGGGCCTCGCTGAGCTGGGCCGGACACGGCAGAAGCGAGGCACAGGGTGAAATCGGGCATTTGCAGGACATCAGTGAGAGAGAAGGTCAGAGGCCAGGGCCTCGAGGTGCACTGGAAAGGGAGGGCCAGGCCAGGGGCATCTGCAGAGAAGTAGGGAAGGAAGGAAGAACTCGGGAGGAGGGGAGATGTTTCTTTTTTAAGTTTATTTATTTTAAGAGAGAGAAGAGAGAGTGAGCATGCTAGCAGGGGAGGGACAAAGAGAGAGGGAGAGAGAGAATCCCAAGCAGGCTCCACACTGTCAGCACAGAGCCCTACGTGGGGCTTGATTTCAAGAACCACGAGATCATGACCTGAGCCAAGATCAAGAGTCGGACGCTTAACCAATGCAGCCCCCAGGTGCCCCCACATGTGAAGCTGTGTCGGTGAACTTGAGCTCTGTCCGTGCCACCACTCAGCTGAGCCTAACGCATCACAGAGGTCCTGCCCCAAACTCTCCAGCCTCTCCCAGCCCCGACCGCCACAGGGTCACAGGGCAATGACTCACTGGCCCAATGGAGTCCCCCTGAGGGCCCTGCCAGGGCTAGAAATGCCCCCTCCCCGCACCAATACCAGCGGGCTCCCAGGCGGGAGCAGCCAGGACCCTCCTCTAACGCAGAACTGTATCCCAAGAAGCCTTCCTCCTTTAAGCCAACAGCACTTATCAGGGGATTAAAAATCACCTTGTTTGTCTAAAATAGTTATTTTGCTAAAAATAACAGCTTTGCACTGCAGCAAATTCTTCCTGGAAGAACGGCTGCGATCTCAACCTGCCAGAGGTAACGCGTCCCCAGGGCTCTCCCACTGAGAGCTGAGCATTTAGGAGAAGCCCCTTTTCTCTGGAATGTTCTCTCCCCGCTGTGCCCCCTGGCTTCCAAAAGCCCCTCCCTGGGTGAGCCCTCACCATCTCGAGTCTGCCTCCTGTCATCTGATTGCTCATGCACCCGGCACACTGGGTGGGGTGCCTGCCCAGCGTCGGGTTCGGGGAGCCCAGCCCCAGGCACAGTGCTCAAGTGACGGGGTCTACGGGCTCGGACAGAGAGCAATGGGCCCCATCCTGGGTCCAGGGCCAGCTTCCAACGGTGCGTCGCTTTTCTGGGATCGAAAGGGTAAAATGAAAGTGCCGAGTTACTAAAGATACCAAAAACTCCTCGCCCTGCTCATCGCTTCGGGACGCACCAGCGAGCAGGAAGGCACAGCCCTGTGGTCACAGCGCTTGCCATAGGGACGGGGCAGGGTGACAGGAAGAAAGCAGAATCAGGGGAGGTCCAGGAGGTCTCTGGGGAGGCACCCCCCACCCGAGAGACCTGAATGACCAAGGAGCCAGACATGGAAAGTTCCAGAAGGAAGTTAAGCTGCAGAGTCCCCAAAGGGGGAGCAAGTTCTGAAGGAGGAAGACACAGAAGGGCCACTGCGGCCGAAGCCCCCTGAGGGACAGACTTGGGAGACGAGGCAGGGACGGGCCAGACCCCCACTTGTGCAGGGCTCCCGTGGCCGTGCTCCGCCAGGTAGGCTTCCGTGGCCCCGGATCTGTGGCCTCCAGGGGGCCTGCAGGGCTAAGCAGGTCTGCTGCTTGCAATCTGATAAAGGGAGCCGCCTGGACGTGACCTTGGCCATGGGGGACAGACGAGTGCCGGTGACCCAGGTGCCGACAGTGTACACCGGGAAGGTCAGATCTTTCAGCAAGGCTGCGATCTCACCCAGCAGAAAGCCGGTGCCCAGAGAGTGAGAGAAGGTCATGCACCCTGGTCACCAGGCCTGGGAAACAGGGGGGCGGTGGGGAAGGCGCTCCGTGGTTTTCCAATGGGAGGGGGCTCGCGGCCAGAACTTCTGCCTCCAGGCCGTCTGGAGCAGAGACGACTCCCTCTCCCGGGTGCGAGCGCAGACTCCCACGGGCAGCCAGACCACCAGGGCCACTCTCCTCTCATATCCCCGTGTCATGGGCCGAGTAGCGTCCCCCCAGGGTCTCACCCTCCAGGAACCTCAGAAAGTGACCGTATTTGGAAGGAGCTCCCTGCAGATACAATCAGGTAAAATGACATGGCAGGCCCGAAATCCAGCAACAGCATCCCTGTAAAGGACATGGGAGACCACAGTGCCATGGCCACAAACCAGAACCACGGACTGTCGGTGGGCACGGCGCCAGGAGCCTCCCCGGAGCCCCTCGAGAGAGCGGCCTCGCTGGGGATCTCCAGCCGCCTGGTCCGCAGTGAGGCGCGAAGGCAGCCGTGGCACAACCAGCACGCTCCGCTTGCAGCTTCTGAAATCACCTCTGCTGGGACCCGAGATGCCGCCAGGAAGAAGTGGCTTCGGTACCACACAGGAGCATTTCTGGCCCCAAATATATACCTCGCCGGGGAGGCAGGCTTCACCTGCACCCGCGCGTTCCCGTAAGTCCCTCCAGAGGCACCCTGAGAAAGCACTTGTGGGGGTGCCTGAGGGCTCAGTCGATGAAGTGTCAGGCTTCGGCTCAGGTCATGGTCTCGCGGTTCCTGAGTTCGAGCCCCGCGTTGGGCTCTGCGTTGACAGGCTGTCAGCGCAGAGCCCGCTTCAGACCCTCTGTTCCTCTCTCTCTGCCCCTCCCCCACTCGCGCTCTCCCACGCCCTGTCCCTATGGCACTATCCCTACGAGGCGCAGCCCAAGCCTTCCTGATCAGCGGCTCGGCGGGGATGGAGAGGGGTGGTGGGTGGGGACTTTGCTGCTTGGGAGACACATGCCACTTGACGTCTGGTCCCAGTTCTCCATCTGACCTGGTGTAGCCGGGAGTCCTAGTGTCTGTTCTCTGGCCCTAACCTGCCCCAGGCAAGGGTTTGCCAGGCCGCTGCTCGGCCCTCGGAAGAAAGCAGCATAGTCTCCACGCTCGCCGACACCAGCCGCTTCTTCGGGTCCCGGCTCCGCTCCTGTCGCTGCGCTGCACGCGGACAACCGGGTCTCTGACCCCCGACCCGCTGCCCACCTCCTTTCCTAAAATGGCACAAGGCCTAGAAGTCATGGGTGCTTTAAACTTCCCTGAGTGTTTTCATGTGTTTTATGTTGTGTTCGTTTTCTGCAACATCCCAAATAGGGGTGCTGTCCACTTTCCCAGTGAAGAATCCAGGACAGTGGCAGCTGGTCAGGAATGTCCGAGGTCACCCAGCTGGGGGTGGGGGGGACTAAAACCGGCCCTCTCTCTTCTAGGGGGAGTGAGAAATGTTTACTGAGCCCGCACAGTACAGGGTCCCCTAGCCCTGCATTCTAAGGACTCCTGATCAAGGAAATTGCCTAACCCTATCCGGCCAAGAGCTTTGAAAAGAAAACTATTTCAGACCAGCACAGGGCATCTGGGTCTCCCCCTAATCTCACCCCGATTTCACCTCCGTATCAGTCAGCATTCTGGAGAGAATTAGCTAATGCAGTTACAAAGGCTGGCGAGTCCCAAGCCTGCGGGGTGGGCGGGCAGCCCACAGACACAGGCAGAGTTGATGCTGCAGGTCCAGTCTGAAAGCCACCCACTGCAGAATTCCCTCCTGCTCAAGGGGGGCCAGGCTTTTGTTCTATTCAGGTCTTCAGCTGATTAGACGAGGCCCACCCACATTAGGGAGGACAATCTGCTTTTACTCAAAGCCACTGATTTATTTTTTATTTTTTAGTTCTCTTTTTAAAATATGGTACAGTTAAGACCGTGTTATATTAGTTGCAAGTGTGCAACTGATTCACCACTCCAACACTTGGCTCAGGCTCATCCTGAGAAATGTAGTCTTAATCCCCTTCACCTACTTCACCCATCACTCCCCCAACCTTCCCTCTGGTGACCATCAGCTTGTTCTCCAGGGTTGTGAGTCTTGGTTAGTCTCTCTGTTTCTTTGTTTTGTTTCTTAAATTCTACATATGAGTGAAGTCATATGGTATTTGTCTCTCTCTGACTTATTTCACTTAACATTGCACCCTCTACAAGTGATCCATGTTATTGCAAATGGCAAGATTTCATTCATTTTTATGGCTGAATAATATTCCGTTGTACACATACTCCAGTCCATGGCCACACAGACTGAGTCCACAGCTTGGCGATTGTAAATAGTGTTGCTGTAAACACCGGGGTTCATGTATGCTTTTGAATTAGTGTTTTCATATTCTTTGGGTAAATACCCAGTAGAGGAATTACTGATCACATGGTAATTTTATTTTCAATGTTTTGAGGAACCCTCACACTGTTTCCCACAGCGGCTGCACCAGTCTGCATTCCCACCAACGGTGCCTGAGGGCTCCCTTTTCTCCACATCCTCGTCAACACCTGTTGTTTGTGTTGTTGACTTTGGCCATCCTGACTGTCGGTCGTGAGGTAGTCTCTCATTGTAGTTTTGATTTGTATTTCTCTGGTGATCAGTGATGTTGAGCATCTTTTCTTGGGTCTGTTGGCCACCTCTATGCCATCTCTGGAGAAAGGTCTGTTCATGTCTTCTGTATTTTAATTGGATTATTTTGGGGGTGGGGGATGTTGAATTGTATAAGTTCTTCATATATTTTCAATACTAGCCCTTTATGTCATTTGCAAATATCTTCTCTCATTCTATAGGTTGGCCTTTCAGTTTGTTTCCTTCACGGTTCAGAAGCTTTTTATTTTGATGCAATCACAATATTTTTTTGCATTTTTCCCCCCTCAGGAGACATATCTAGAAAACTGTTGCTATGACTGATGTCAGAGCCTAGGATTTCTATGGGTTCAGGTCTCACATTTGTCCCCCATCCAGTTTGAGGTCAGGTTTGTATATGGTGTAAGAAAGTGGTCCAGTTTCATTCTTTTGCACATGGCTGTCTGGTTCTCCTAGCACCATTTTTTGAAGATACTGTCTTTTCCCCATTGTTTATTTTTGCCTTGTTCTCGAAGATCGATTGACCATATCATCGTGGTTTTATTTCTGGGCTCTCAATACCGTTATATTGATCTGTGTATCTATGTTTATGCTAGTCCCTTAGTATTTTAATTACTACGGCTTTAGAGTAGAACTTGAAATCTGTAATTGTGATGCCTCCAGCTTTGTTCTTTTTCAAGATTGCTTCGGGTATTCAGGGTCTTTTGTGGTTCCATACAAATTTTAGGATTGCTTGTTCTACTTCTGTGAGAAATACTGTTGGTAGTTTGATAGGGACTGCATTAAATGTGTGGATTGCTTTGGGTAGTAGAGAATTTTAACAATATTCTTCCAACCCAGAAGCATGGAATGTTTTTCTATTTCTTGGTGTTGTCTTCACTTTCCTTCTTCTGTTTTTTATAGTTTTCAGAGTATAGGTCTTTCACCTTTTTGGTTAGGTTTATTCCTAGGTATTTTATTATTTTTGGTGCAATTGTAAAGACTCTTTTCTTAATTTCTCTTTCTGTCGCTTCATTTTCAGCATAAAAATGCAACAGATTTCTGTATATCCATTTTGTATCTTGTGATTTTACTAAATTCATTTATCAGTTCTAGTAATTTTTTGGTGGAGTCTTCAGGGTTTTATGTATTAGTATCATGTCATCTGCAAGCAATGAAAGTTGTACTTCTTACTTACCAATCTGAATGCCTTTTATTCCTTTTTCTTATCTTATTGCTGTGGCTAAGTTTCCCAGGACTGTTGAATAAAAGTGGTGAGAGTGGACACACTTGTCTTGTTCCTGATCCTAGGAGAAAAGTTGTGTTTTCCCCATTAACAATGATGTTTGCTGTGGGTTTTTTATATGTGGCCCTATTAGGTTGAGGGTTGTTCCCTCTAAATCTACTTTGTGGAGGGTTTTTACCATGAATCAATGTACTTTTCAAATGCTTTTCCTGCATCTACTGAAAGGACCATACGGTTTTTATCCTTCCTCTTGTTGATGTGACGTATCATGTTGACTGATTTGCAAATATTGAATCCCCCTTGCATCCCAGGAATAAGTCCCACTTGATCATGGTGAATAATTTTCTTTTAATATATTGGTGGATTCCATGTGCTAGTATTTTCTTGAGTATTTCTGCACCAATGTTCATCAGGGATATTGGCCTGTAGTTCTCTTCTCTCTTCTCTTCTCTTCTCTTCTCTTCTCTTCTCTTCTCTTCTCTTCTCTTCTCTGTCTCTCTCTCTCTGTGAAGTCTTTGTCTTTTTGGTATCAGGGTAATGCTGGCCTCATAAAATGAATTTGGAAGCTTTCCTTCCTCTTCTATTTTTATGAATAGCTTGAGAAGAATAGGTATCAACTCTTCTTTAAGTGTTTGGTAGAATTTCCCTATGAAGGCATCTGGTCCTGGACTTTTGTTTGCTGAGAGTTTTTTTGTTTTGATTACTGATTCAATTTCATTGCTGGTATCCAATCTGTTCAAATTTTCTATTTCTTCCTGGTTCCATTTTGGGGGGGTTATATATTTCTAGGAATGTTTCCATGTCTTCTGGATTGTCCAATTTGTTGGCATATATTTTTTTCATAATATTCTCTTATAATCCTTTGTATTTCTGTGGTGTTTATTTCTGATTTTGTTTGAGTCCTTTTGTGTGTGTGTGAGTCTGGCTAAAAGTTTATCAATTTTCTTGATCTTTTCAAAGAACCAGCTTCATTGATCTTTCTTTCTTTTCTTAAGTTTCTATATTGTTTATTTCTGATCTAATCTTTACTACTTCCTTCACTCTACTGGTGTTGGGTTTTGTTTGTTTTTCTTTAGCTTCTTTATGTACCAGATCAGATTGTTTATTTGAGACTGTTCTTGCTCTTTGAGGTAGACCTCTATTGCTATAAACTTCCCTCCTAGAATCACTTTTGCTGCATCCCAAAGATTCCGGCTCATTGTGTTTTCATTTTTCATTTGTCTCCATGTATTTTTTTAACTTCCTTTTCAATTTCCTGGTTGACCCATTCATTGTTTAGTACCATGTATTTAACTTCCATGTATATGTGTTCTTTTCAGATTTTTTTCTTGTGGTTGACTTCTAGTTAACTTCTAGTTTCATAGATTTGTGGTCAGAAAAGATGCATGGAGGGGTGCCTGGGGGGCTCAGTCAGTTAAGCATCTGACTTTGGCTCAGCTCATGATCTCACAGTTCATGAGTTTGAGCCCCAAGTCAGGCTCTGTGGTGCCTGCTTCCAAGCCTCTGTCTCCCTCTCTCTCTGCTCCTCCCCCACTCATGTGTGCTCTCTCAAAAATAAATAAATATTTAAAAAAAGAAGGAAAGAAAAGAAAAGATGTGTGGTATGACTTCGGTCTTTTTGAATTTGTTGAGACTTGTTTTGTGGCCTAATATATGATCTATTCTGGAGAATGCTCCATGTGCACTTGAACATGTGTTTTCTGCTGTTTTAGGATGGAGTGTTCTGAATATATCTGTTAGATCCATCTGGTCCAATGAGTCATTCAAAGCCACTGTTTCCTTGATTTTCTGTTTGGATGATGTGTCCACTGCTGTAAGTGAGGTGTTATAGTCCCCTAGTATTGTTGTATTAATATCAATTACTTCCTTTATTGTTATTAGCTGCTTTATGTATTGGATGTTTTCATGCTGGGTATGTAAATATTTATAATTGTATCTTCTTGTTTATTATCTTTATGGTTATATAGTGTCCTTCTTTGTCTCTTGTTACTGTCTTTGGGTTTTTTTTTTGTTTTGTTTTGTTTAATGTTTTATTTATTTCTGAGAGAGAGAGACAGTGTGAGCAGGGGAGGGTCAGAGAGAGAGGGAGACACAGAATCTGAAACAGGCTCCAGGCTCCGAGCTGTCAGCACAGAGCCTGACGCAGGGTTAGAACCCACGGACCATGAGATCATGACCTGAGCCAAAGTTGGCTGCCCAACCAACTGAGCCACCCCGGCGCCCCTACAGTCTTTGTTTTAAAGTCTATTTTGTCCGATACATGTATGGCTACTCCAGTTTTCTTTTGATATCCATTTACATGATTAACGTGTCTCCATTCCCTCACTTTCAATCTGCATGTGTCTTTAGATCTGAAATGAGTCTCTTGTAGGCAACACATAGATGGGTCTTGGCTTTTTTTTTTTTCCTGATCCATTCCATCAACCTATGCCTTTTGATTGGAGTGTTTAGTCCACTTACATTCAAAGTAATAACTGATAGGTATGTACTTACTGCCATTTGTTATTTGCTTTATTGCTTGTTTTTGTAGTTCTTCTCTGTTCCTTTCTTCTCTTGCTCCCTTCTCTCATGGTTTGCTGGCTTTCTTTAGTGATATTCTTGGATTCCTTTCTCCTTATTTTTTGCATATGCATTACCAGTTTAGGATTTGTGGCTTAGGTTTATATATAACATCTCATGCAGCTGGCAGTCCATATTACATCAATGATAGTTTGTTTGAACTCACTCTTTACTTCTCTCTCCACCTCCCCACACACACATTTTAGGTATATGGTGTCAGACTTCACATCCTATTATTTTGTGAATCTATTAACTGAGTTTTAGAGATAGACTTATTTATACTACTTTATGCTTCCTACTGTTCTAAATCCTATTTATAGTCATTCCTTTCCACACAGAGTCCTCTTTAACATTTATTGTAGGGCTATTTTAGTGGTGATGAACTCCTTTATCTTTTGTTTGTCTGGGAAACTCTTTATCTCTCCTTCTGTTCTGAATGATAGCCTTGCTAGATAGAGTATTCTTGGTTGTAAGAATTTTCCTTTCAGCACTTTGATTATATCACACCACTCCCTTCTGGTCTGCGAAGTTTCTGCCTAAAAATCAGCTGATAGCCTTATGGGGTTTCCCTTGTATGTAACTGTTTTCTTTCCTCCTGCTGTTTTTAAAACTCTTTCTTGATCCATGCTTCTTGCCATTTAAACTGCTATGTGTCTTGGTGTGGACCTCCTTGGGTTGATTTTGTTGAGGGCTCTCAGTGTCTCCTGGGTCTGGATTTCTGTTTTCTTCTCCAAATTCAGGAAGTTTTCAGCTATTATTTCCTCAAATAAATTTTATCCCCCCCCCCTTCTTTCTCTTCTCCTTCTGGGACCCCTATTATGTAACTGTTACACTTGATAGTGCTGCCGAGTTCCCTAGGTATGTTCTCGTTTTGCATACTTTTTTTTCCCTCTCTTCTGTTCAGCTTGATTGTTTTCCATTACTCTGTCCTCCAGGTCACTAATCTGTTCTTCTGCTTCCTCCAGTCTACTATTTATTCCCTCCTGTATTTTTAACTTTGGTTTTATGTTCTTCACCACTGATTCGTTCTTTTTCATGTTCTTTGTTGAGGGTCTGGCTGAGGTCCTCTAGTCCTTTCTCAAGTCCACTGAGTATCTTTATAAACATTACTTTAAATTCTCTATCAGGCATATTATTTATCTTCATTTTATTCAGGTCTCCTGCTGTGATTTTGTTCTGTTTTTTCATTTGGGACATATTCCTCTGTCTCCTCATTTTGTCTAACTCTGTGTCCATTTCTCTGTGTTAGCTGCATCTCCTGCACTTGAAAGCAGTGGCCTTACGAAGAAGAGGTCCTGTATTGCCTGTGGTGCAGTGTCCCCTGTTCACCAGAACCTGGTACTTCAGGGGTGTCTTCTATGTGTAATGTATGTGACCTGTTGTGGCCAAGCTATGTTCGCCTTCTGTCCAGTCGTCTGCAATGTTCTCTTTGTCTGCTGTGGGCAGGGTCCCATCCCTGTGCTGTGCTGTTAGTGGGACAGTCTGGTGTGGCGACAGACCAGACTAGGAGTTTGCTAGAGACGGGACAGCTCCCAACTGAAGGGCACTGTCCCTGTGTTGTTGCATAAACTTGTATTGAGAGGTGGGGCTGCAGTCAGATCCGATGTCTGCCCCCAGCCCACCGCTGGGGCCATAGTCAGACTGGTGTGTAGGTTAGCTTCCCCTCTCCCTGGGGCAGGACTCACTGTGGAGTGGTGTGGCCCCTGTCTGGGCTGCTTGCACTCTGCCAGGTTTGGGCACCGCTCTGGATGGCGTATTGGAGGTGGGAGGTCCACAGGAGAATGCAGGGGTGGGGCACAGGGTGCCAGCAAGGCCTGCGCTGGTCTACTGGGGGAGGGGCAATGCAGCCACCCGGGAAACCCTTCTGAGGCTGGAGGAGAAGGGGCAGGTTCTGCTCCCAGCAAGCTGGGGGAGTGTTGGGAGTGGCCAGGTTCCCTCAGGTATCCTGTGTCAGGCTGTGGGTGGGAGAAGGACAGCAACTGCCAGCTCTTCTGTTCTTGGAGGAACCTCCCAACGATCCCTGCCCTTCCGGTGCCCAATCTCAGATTAGTAAGTCAACCTCTCTCCCCTGTGCCCCACAAGTGTTTCAAACTGCTGCTTCTTACTGAAGCTCTGTGGGGCCGTTTGTTGTTCTGCCTCTTTAAGGGCAGGGACTCAGTTTCCTCTCGCCCTCCAGCTCTCCCAGAGCAGCTGGGCTCTAGGAGTTAAGCCCCATTGATTGTCAGAACTGGCAAAGTTAGGTCTCTCTGGTTTTCAAAGCCAAATGCTACAGGGATTTGTCTTCCCCATGCAGGTCCCCGTGTCTGGGGTGGGGTCAGCTCCTCTTCCCTCTCCATGCCCCAGGTCTCTCCCTCCTTGGAGAGTCTCAGGTTGGTTTGGTTCCCACATTCTTCAATGTGGCCTCTTTCCTACGTTTAGGTGTGGAGAGTCTGTCCTGCCAGTCTTCGGGTCATTTTCTTGTCCTTACGCTCACGTTAGCATTGTCTCCTTGTATCCATTGTGTCCATGGGACGAGGTGAGCCCAGAACCCTCCTACTCAACCACCTTCCCTGGAAGCCCCTCAAAGTCACTGATTCAAATGTTAAGCTCATCCACAGACACCCTCACAGGAACATTCGGAACAATGTTGACCACATATTGGGGTCCTATGGCCCCATCAAGCTGATGCAAAATTAACCACCTAAACCTCCAGCAGCTGGGCTGCTGCCGGCTCTGGACTGTGCTGGGCCTGGCCAGTGGGCTCAGCTGGTCCACCAGGACAGAGTCATGGCCAGTAGAACCTTTGTGAACTCTGGCATCTGTCACCGAGCTCATTTTAGCAAGGAGCCTTCCCTAAAATAACGTGGAAAAAGTACGTGATCCCCTCCATAGGGAGGGGACTCTAAGGGCCAGAGAAGAAAGAGGACTTGCAAGTCACTCTGGCCCCACACAGGGGCTCATCATATCAGAGGGCAATGGCAGCCCTCATTACGAGTGGGGACTCCCCAAACCATGGGGCCCCACACAAGGATGCCCACGCCATGCATTTCCAGAGCAGGGCCCTTGGTGGGAAGGACGACCTCATGGCAGATGCGCGTCACCAGCCCACCTCATGGGCCTCACCACCTGTATGCTCATGAACGGGGCAGTGCTTGTGCTCACGGAAAGGGCATCATGTGCGAGTTGGGAACTTGAGTATGGGTCCCGGCTTTGCTCTTGACCGTGCGATATTGCCCCCTTGTGCCTCAGTTTCCTCGTGTGCAAAATTAGCCACTGGTTTAGATCAGTGTTGCTGAACAATAAGCATTTCAGATTTCTTGGGGAAGCTGTCAAACCACAGGGGACACACGGCTCGCCCTGGATCTAAATCAAAACTAGAGGAGAGCATTGCCAGGGCCGGTGAGAACTACCCCTCCGTCCAGGTCTGGAACTGCCTCGGAGATGTGATCACACCAGGCCACCTGCAGCAGCCCTTGGATGATAAAACACATTAGCCTCGATGGGAACTGTAGACCCAAGCCACAGCTTCATGCTCAGTCTCTCACTCCCACCTATGGATGCCATTTCATAGAGAGACTATTTTAAACCTCTGCAAATACAGGGGCGCCTGAGGGGCTTGGTTGGTTGAGCAGCCGACTCTTGTTTTCTGTTTTCGGCTCAGGTAATGATCTCACAGATTAGGAGTTCGAGCCCCACATCGGGCTCTGCTCTGATGGTGCAAAGCCTGCTTGGGATTCTCTCCCTTCTGCCCCTCCCCTATTTGCTCTCTGTCTCGAAAATAAATAAATGAACTTAAAAAATAAATAAACAAAACAAATCTCCGCAAATACAAAGGTCTTTAACATCATAGCCTACGTGCATAAACCCTAATTTGAAAGCGTAGCTTTGATCTAAAAAGCTAGTTCTAGCAGAGGCCACGTATGCAAAGGACATGCATACAGAGTCCTGCTGGGGTCCAAGCGTGTCGGGGACTCTGGGACCCCGTGCACCGAGAGGGCACACGGCCTTGCTCCTCACGGCTGTGAGACAACAGAAGGTGCGGACGCTGGCCTCTGTCCCCGTCCCCGGCACCAAGCTCCTAAAATCCTCCTTGTTTCCTTTGTGGTAAGAGCACTGCGAGCATCTTGGTTCTAATGATGCGTCTTTTGTTCTGGGTGGTCCCCGGGATGGGACTGGCTGCCAGACGGACGGAGCCATGATCAAAAGTTTGGCATGTTCAACCCCGCCCCCACCCTCTGGAAAGGGATTAAGGTGGCAGTGAGCGAATGGTCGGCCATGTCTCTGTGAGGAAGGCTCCATAAAACCACAGCAGTACAGGGTTCGGGAAGCTTCCAGGTGGGGGAGCACATCCACCCCAAGAGGGTGACCCACCCCGGCATCACGGGACAGAAGCGCCCGTGCTTGGGAGCCCCCAGACCTTGGCCCATGTGTCTCTGCATCTGGCTGCTCACCTGTGTGGGTCTCCTGGGGACTCAGCACCTGCCGTTGGCATCTGGAGTGGGGGGCAGTCTCGTGGGACCGGGCCCTGAACCAGCGGGGCCCGCGCTGCCTCTAGGCAGGCAGGGTCACAACCCAGTGGTAGGACACGCAGCCCACGTCGCGGAGAACTGCTCGGTGGGGCCGAGTGGAGTGTTCGGTGTGAGCAAGAGAGGATGCTGGGGGTGGGGGGGCCAGGGATGAAGCCTCTTACCCACCCCCAGATCGGGGGCAGGCGCTCAGCGGCTGCTCGGGGAGTATCGACTGAGAGAATGAATGAGCGCATTTACCCACCTTGTGTCCTCGGCGATAATGGGCAAACCGGGACGTGAACAAACGTGAGGGTTTCTCACACGTCTCAGAATAGCTTCACAAGCACCTCATTAGTGCGTTGCACCCCCCCCCCCGTTTTTCTCGCGGACAAACTGGGGGACGCCCTGCTACCCCTCGCCGTCTCCCCTGCTGGGTATGTTTTCTCCGCAGCGAACTGGAGCCCAGGGGAAATCCAACGTCCAGAGGGCCGCCCCTGGGGACCGTCCCCTGCCCGTCCACCATGAGGCGGGTCCTGGGATTCGGAGCCTCTGTGAGACCCTCCAATGACCCAGTGAGTCTCCTACAGTCAGAACTGTGCAAGGACACTCCGCCTGATAAGTTAGTTATGTCAGGTGGTTCATCAGAACCGTATAAAATAGTGACAATCGAGAATAAAAATTGAGAGTGATTGAGCGTGCTCACACACACACACACGCACACACACGAAGATCCCAGGACCACACACAGCAGGAAATCTGAACCTCAGTTTCCCAAAAGCTACAGCGGACGGAGAGGCCAGTGACACAGCTCTCACACCCACACAGAAGGGGGTGTGAGCTCGTCAGAGACCAGCGGTTGCCCGACACACACATCTAAACGTGGCTCATGGCACGTGCCGTAACGACAGTGGGGGACACGCTCGACAGCCACAGGCACTGGACTCCTCACCGCGCTGTCCCTGATGGCTGGGAGCGGCACCGCCGTGTGGCCTGACAGGACCCCGCAGGAGAGGCAAGACCCCACGGCCCAGGCTTTCCTGTGCTGCGGGGCATCTCCCTGACCCTCCCCCCGGCCGGGCGCTGGGCCAGCTGGGGCAAAAGCAAGAAGGGGTCAGGGTCCCCAGCAGAGACGTGCTAGCAGGTGACCCGTGGCTCATGGAGCTGCCCCTGCCTGAGAGCGATTTGGGGAAACAGGAGTCTAAGCAGGCTTCTCACTCCCGCCTGGATGTCCGTTTCCTTCCACCCAGAGCAGAGTCTCGTTACCTCTCCGCCTCCCCCACCTGCTCTCTGAGCACCTCAGGCCCTCCCGGCCCGCTGGCTTCTCATCACCTTAGGCCAACAGGAGGTGCCCGTGGGAGACCGCAGGGTCCTGGAGGGGGTGGGGGTGGGTACCTACTCCCCGTTCCCTTCCTGCAGGATGGTGGCTCGGGGTCTCTGCTCCTGCTGTCGGGGACACCCTGCACCTCTCGTGAGTAACAGCCCACTCCCCTGGCCCCTTCAGACCTGGGGCGGCAGCCTCCCCCCCCACCGGGCCACACCTGCCATCTGAACCCCACCCTGCTCTGTAAAGGAGCTCCCCTCAATCACCCCAACCCCAGGCAATCTTCTCGGTTTTTCTCTGGGGCCCTGACGGATGCGGGAGCCCAGAGCCCTGAAGACAGACCCATTTGCCTTCCCTAGAAACTGAGTAACTAAACACTCGGACACATTCCAGCACATGAACCCACAGCTGATCACAGCCTCGACATCCTGGTCCAGAGAGGAGGGGATTATTTTGGCCCAAAGGCTCTAAGGCAAGGATGGCTGGTGACCCACCACGCTGCTGCTGGGCAAACGGTTCTGGCTTTTGGTTTAAACCTTCGGTGTGCTACTCTCAAGCACGAGTTCTCCAGGCTGCATTATTTATAAAGCATGTCCCCAAATAGCTGGAATTATTAGATATGTACAATTAAATATTGCAGGACATTGGCTGAATCTGAGTTTAGAATGAGGCTTCAGACAATGGCTGAAATCAGTGTCTATTCACTCCTCACTTATGACTAAGGAGGGAAACAAGAAAGCTGTATTATCAGCATGTAGAATGTGCTCTCGATTTAAAGACAACAACAGGTGCGCCTGGGGGGCTCGGTTGGGCGTCCGACTTTGGCTCAGGTCATGATCTCATGGTTCATGGGTTCTAGCCCCACGTCAGGCTCTGTGCTGACAGCTCCGAGCCTGGAGCCTGTTTCAGATTCTGTGTCTCCCTCTCTCTCTGCCCCTCCCCTGCTCACACTCCCTCTCTGTCTTTCAAAAATAAACAGTTTTAAAAAACCTTAAAAACAACGGGGGCGCTTGGGTGGCTCAGTTGCTTAAGCATCCGAGTCTTGCTCTTGGTTTAGGTCTTGATCTCAAGGTCCTGAGTTCAAGCCCTGCATTGGGCTCCATGCCAGGCATGAAGCCTACTTGAAGAGTGAATGAATGAATGACAAATACAGTTGAAAAAAAAAATAAAAACACCACCACCAAACTCCCGAGCAAGGAGGCAGGCATCAAGATTATCCAAAAGGAACTCAGTCTTGAGCTTAGGTTAAAAACAGAAAAGGGGCTGGGACACAGGTGACTTACTGTGTTCAAACCAGACACTGGGCTGCAGAAGGCCACCGTAGTATGGGGCAAAAAGCAACAGTGCCCGAGAGTTCACACGGAGCTCACGCAGCCTTGCTATCCGGCGGGGGGGGGGGGGGGGGGGGGTGAGGCGCGGGAACACAGAGGGATCAAGACAGGGGCCCCCAAGCAAGAAGTGTGCACACGGGACCCGTAAAGGTGTAGAGGTACCTGCACCCCACCTGCTCCCCATGTAAAGTACTGACCTGAGAAAGACAGACCCATGAACGTAAGGAAGAAAATCACGGAATGGCCCAGAAACATCTAATAAGGTACAATCCACTTAATGACAAGGCTCTCCCCGTCCGATACGCAATCAGCCACACGGCGCTTCAGGAGGGAATTGTAACCTGATCGGTAACTCATTTTATCAACCAACACGGGGCTGGTGGCCAGAATGCTTCCCTTCCCTCCAGCGGCTTCCACCCTTGTCAAGTCAGGAAATCTGGGCGAGGCCTGCTCCTGCCTCATGCCCTCTGCTCCGTCAGTCCCGCGGGGTAGACCCAGGAGCCCTGCGCTGACGTGGTTTGTACGGTCAGGATCCCTCCTCGGTCCCCCTGCCCCGTAGAAGACCCGCTCGCTGTGACCAGAAGTAGGTGTCGGGCAACGCTGCCAGGAGCCCGGCCCCCCGCCCTCTCCTCCTGCACCAGACAACAGGCCAGAACCCAGCCGACCACGAAGGGTCAACCCCCCTGCTAAGCTCAAGCCTGCCGGGGCTCGTGCACAGCGGCCAGCAGCCCTCAGGGCCTGGAGCCGCGCGACCTCGAGCCGGGCCCCCAAAGCCCCCGAGCCGCCGTGCGGGTCCGTGTCGGTACAGGCCCCGTGTGCTCACACCTCTGACCTTGGGCAGCAGAACGGGAAAGCAGGTCCGGGCGAGATCACGGGCCAGCTACCTGCCGCCCCCGAACCAGGAAATTACAGGTCAGACCTCCAGGCACGACAGTCCTGCTTTGCCAGCACAGCCAAGGGGTCAGCAGTCTTCTGACGTGACGTGTCTCTGCCTCACTGACAGTCTGAGGGGCACAAGTGCAGGGGACGGCGAGGTAATGACTTTATACCTATCAGATTGAAGAGAGACCTAACTGGCTGGGGGCACGGGTTGGGGAGGAGGACGGCCACCCCTTGCTGGTGAAAACGTGAGCCGATGCAGCCTTTAGACACTACCTATCACTGGTGAAAATACGCGGACCCTGCACCCAGCAACCCCTGTCTGGGGATCCGACCTGTTGAAATAAAGGCACCAGCGCCTAAGAATAGACGTCCGGGGGAAAAAGGGCGGAGATACCGGAGACACAGTCAGTGCCGGTTGGGAGGGGGAGGGCGGGGCGGGCAGCAGCCTGGCCGAGCTTCCTTGGGGCAGAGCTACCAGCGATCCGGACCCGGAGGGGCCGCCCGGCCGCTGCTCCGTGGGAAAAGCAAAATTCAGGGAAATGGGAACCAACACCAAGACGCACCCTAGCCAGCGTTTGTGTTTGTGTATGAGCACCAGGGAATCCAGGAAGGACGGACACCAGGCTGTTAGCACTGGGACCCTGGGTATGGGAGGGGCGGTGGCAGGCGCCGTGGGTGGAGGGGACGGTGAGGCAGCAGCAGCAACAGAAACCACAACTTTTTTAAGTTTACAACTTCACTCACATCCGACTGTGCACATGGGTCCACAGAAAGACAGGCGACGGTGCGATCGCTGGGTGCCCCTCACACCATCCCCGTGCTGCCTGCGTGTTTACAATAAGCATGAATCACTTCTGTGATCAGGAAATGCCCAGCAAAGCTATTTCACCAGGGTTTTCTGTTGCCTGCTTTTCTAACCCTGTTGTCACTTCGAATGCACCACTTTCAACCAAATAAACCACATCGTGGCTGCTGCCGGCTGCTCTGGGCTCACCATTCATTAGTTTTGAACTGTGTGCAACCGTGTGCATGTGCATGCATGTGTGCATGCTGCCTGTGTGTGCTTGTATGTGTTGCACGTGTGCTCATGCGTGTGTGCGTGCATATGTCTGTGTGCATACTGCCTGTATGTGCATGTGTGCTCATGCGTGTGCACGTGCGTGTGCCTGTGTACATACTGCCTTGTGTGCATGTGTGCTCATGTGTGCACGCATGTGTGTGCCTGTGTGCATACTGCCTGTATGTTCATGTGTGTGTGCGTGTGCCTGTGTGCATACTGCCTTGTGTGCATGTGTGATCATCCGTGTGCGTGTGCCTGTGTGCATACTGCCTGTGTGTGCATGTGCGTTCATGTGTGTGCGTGTGTGTGTGCCTGTGTGCATACTGCCTTGTGTGCATGTGTGTGCTTATGCGTTTGTGCGTGTATGTGCCTGTGTGCATACTGCCTGTATGTGCATGTGTGTGTGCTCATGCGTTTGTGCGTGTGTGTGCCTGTGTGCATACTGCCTGTATGTGCATGTGTGTGTGCTCATGTGTGTGCATGTGTGGGTACCTATGGGCATACTGCCTATGTGTGCTTGTGTGTGTCCATGTTGCACATGTGCTCGTGCTTGTGCACATGTGTGTGCATGTGTGCTCGTGCATGTGCATACTGCCTTGTGAATGTGTGTGCTCATGCGTGTGCATGCATGTGTGTATACTGCCTTGTGTGCACGTGTGTGTGCCTGCCTGGGTGCACACAGATGTGTATGCGTGTGTGCATGTGTGCATACTGCCAGTGTGCGCATGCGTGTGTGCTCGTGTGTGTGCACGTGTGTGTGCCTGCCTGGGTGCACACATGTGTGTGTGCGCATGTGATCTCTCTCTCCCGCGCACCACCACCTGAACCAGCTCAGGGAGGACTGAGGACCGAGCACCAGAAGGCCCCACAAGCCAGCATCTATACTGAACACATGGGCTCCACACCTACTGCCTTGCTTTCCCCAAGGAGCCCAGACCCTGAGCTGGCTCGTGGGGTGACGGGGGACCATGCTGTGTCCCTGTGGCAGCAGCGTGGCCCCACCACAGAGCCAAGGAATCTTCTCGACTGACCTCAGGAGCCGGGTTCTGACAACCTTGCCCTGACCAACACTTACACGGCCTCCGAAGTCCCACAGGAACAGAGAACCCTTTATGAACCGGTGCCGACTGGCTCTGCGGTGTTTGCCAGTGCGGCTGTTTCCATTGGGACGGTCCTCCTGTCCCCCCTCCCCACACGCTGTCCACACAGCAGCAGGTCCCAGAGCCACATAGCCACGCAGGGATGGGGGGCAGAGGGGTCAGGGGCCACCTTCCTGACTGAAGGACTGGGGCAGGGCCACTGGGCGACATTACGCAAATTCACACACGAGCCTGGGGGGCCTAATCCCAAATCCTCACAGAGAGTCCTGCCCACCCGCAAGGGCTACTCCAGCTTCAGAAGCCACTGCGGGCACGTCCGATGTGGCCTCCTGGTGTCAGAGATCCTTCTCATCCTGGACACTCAGGTTGTCCAGTGTGGCTGCCTGGCGTCAGGGATCCTTCTCGTCCTGGACATTTGGGTCGTGAGCAGAACGGGGCCCTGGTGGTCTCCCTGGCCGCCCGCAGCAGAGCGTTTCTGCAGATGGTGACCCGTAATGCCTGCGGCCCATGTGAACACTTCTGGGACTAGGGCCGCCCTGCCTACTGGAACTTTCCGCCAGCGCAAAGACCTCTAAGAGTCCGCAGAGCTCAGCATGTGGACTTCTCAGCTCTGCAGACTTGCCGGGAGCCCCCCACGTGGATCTGAGATGAGAGAGAATAAAGGCAGGAGGGAGACGACCCAGCTGGGACCGGGGCCCTGCGCCTGGGAGTGAACTGAGGGGGCCCTGGCATCCCCTCGCTCAGGCCAAGTTCTCCCCAAGCCTCCGCACATCCAGATGAAGCAGAGCAGATCAGCACCAGAGAGAACCCTACTTCAGCAGAGGTAAAGGTGGGACTCGTTATTCCGCTAATAAATGACACGGGGCATCCCTTACATACCACGACCCCAGGCACACACAGAAAACAGGGACGGGTTGGCGCATTCATTTCCTACAGCTGCCATATCAAATCGCCACAATCGTAACCACTCGCGATGGAAGTCAGAACTCTGAAATGGGTTGGTCCCTTGGAGCTGACATCAAGTACCGACAGGGCAGTGTCCCTTCTGGAAGCTCCGGGAGAGAATCTGTTTCCTACCACATGACTCTGGCCCTCCTGCCCCCTTCGCCAAAGGACCTTCGTGGTCACAGCCGGCCCAGCAGACAACCCCTTCCCCATCTCAGCATCCTTAATCACATTGCAAAGTCCCCTTTGCCACGTCAGGTGACAGTGCAGTTTCCAAGGACCAGGGTGTGGGCACCGCCTGGGCCCTTACCCCACCGCCTACCACACCCCGGGGAACACAGTACCCCAGGAGGCCTGACTAGACACTAAGGGGTGACAGTACAAGCTGGGGACTCGGCAAGGAAGAAACCCAAGGAACAAGGGACCACGGATCATTCACAAGGGACCACGGATCATTCACACTCGGGATAAACCACAACCACCCGCAGAGCCCCTCCCGGCCCCTCCCACCCCGGCTCGCAGTCCTGCCGGGCACAGCAAGGCTGTGCACTGGACATTCAGGGAGCCCTGCACGCCGCCCCTCTGCTGAGCTGAGCGCCTGCCCCCTCCCTCAGCTCCGTGACACCCTGGGGCGTGGGCACAAGCCCGTCCCAAAGTCTGGATCTGAGCTCAGAGACTCCCGGGCAGGCTGACCTCGAGCCCCGGGTTCCAGCACAGTGGAGTGCGTCCGCGTGAATCCTCGGTCCCCCTCGTGCTGTCCTGGACCCTTCCATGTGCATCTCCTGCAGACCATACCAGGGGAGGGAGGACAGGCAACGTGTCGATAGCTCAAACCCCCCTCTAATGAGCAAACCTCTCCCAACCCTAACAGTGCCCTGCACCCTTAAACGGCTCTGAAGAACAAGGGCTGCCTGTCACCGGACCTGGTGCCAACGGCCACTGATGCACATGTCAGTGAAGGGAAGAGTCTCTACCATCTTTCCTCTGGTGAGGCCACCTCTTCCCCAGCTTCCACCAGCACCTCTAGACTCCTCCTCCTGCTGCACATTCTCGCCCCCCATCTTTCTCCAAACCTCAAGGTCAGCACCCCCAGACAAGGTCGGCAGGCCCAGACAAGGTCAGCAGGCCCAGTCAAGGTCGGCACCCCCAG
>NW_024080735.1:1475434-1597988 GCF_003009895.1 Hyaena hyaena | reverse complement strand
AGGCCCAGACAAGGTCGGCATGCCCTGACAAAAGCTTATCCACATTGCTCTCCAAGACCCATGCCTGTGGACACTTCTCAGAGGGGCTCACAGACTTCAGTGATTTTTAACTCTTTTCTTATCCACCGGCCACTGATGCTCTCAGCCAGCCCAAGCCACCCGGACCCTGCACCTGCTCGTTGCGCTGACCCGGAAGTAGCAGCTGAGGCTCTGACCGTCTCCCAAGACATGGCCTTTCTGCCACTCTGCCCCCCAGCTCTGGGGGTCACAGCACCATGGCGGCCTCTGTCTTCCCCAGGACTGAGGTTAGACCGTATTCCTCCAAGTTGTTCTTTTTTTTAACAGAATTTATGTTTTCTTATTTTTTTTTAATGTTTTATTTATTTTTGAGAGACAGAGACAGAGTGGGAACAGGGGAGGGGCAGAGAGACAGGGAGACACAGAATCCGAAGCAGACTCCAGGCTCTGAGCTGTCAGCACAAAGCCCGATGCGGGGCTTGAACCTACGAATGTGAGATCATGACCTGAGCCAAAGTCGGAGGCTTAACCGACTGAGTCACCCAGATGCCCCAATTTTTTATTTTTTAATTTTTTTTAATGCTTAGAATTTGTTTTTTAAAGCAGTTTCTGGTTCACAGCAAAACTGAGTGAAAAACAGCGGTTTATCATAAGGTCCCTGTACCCACGCACGCCTGGCCTTCCCGTCGCCAGCACCCCGCACCATGTGGGAGGTTTGTTCAGCCGACACGCCGAAGCCACCCAAGCCCACTGCCCACATCAGGGTGACTCCTGGTGGCATGTGTGCTGTGGGTCTGGACATGCGGACGGTGACAGGTGTCCAGCAGGACAGTGTCACTCCAAGCGTCCTCTCCGCCCTCGAAATGCCCTGCGCTCTGCCTGTTCACGCCTCCTTCCCCCAGCTCCCGGCCAGCCCTGATCTTTTACTGTCCCCACGGCTTTGCCTTTCCCAGAACGTCACAGAGCTGGGGTCACACGGGACAGAGCCTTTCCAGACTCGCCTTGTCCACTCAGCAGCCAGCCAGCAGTCTGGGGTCCCTGTGTGTGTGTTTTTAGGGCTTCGTAGCTCATTCTTCTCGGTTTTCCCAAGTGTCTGAGCACTGCCTTCCCCTGGGGCTCCGAGCCAGCTCACCGGTTCTTTTTTTTTTTTTTTTTTAATGTTTTTTAAATTTAT
Organism: Hyaena hyaena; assembly: GCF_003009895.1. Classification (NCBI taxonomy): domain Eukaryota; kingdom Metazoa; phylum Chordata; class Mammalia; order Carnivora; family Hyaenidae; genus Hyaena; species Hyaena hyaena. The sequence goes on along the minus strand of NW_024080735.1, from coordinate 1,596,796 downwards.
TTTTGAGAGTCAGAGAGAGACAGCGTGAGCAGGGGAGGGTCAGAGAGAGAGGGAGATACAGAATCTGAAGCAGGCTCCAGGCTCCGAGCTAGCTGTCAGCACACAGCCTGACACAGGGCTCGAACCTATGAACTGTGTGATCATGACCTGAGCCGAAGTCGGACACCTAACTGACTGAGCCACCCAGGGGCCCCCAGCTCACAGGTTCTTGTCCTGACCCTCAGTCCTGCGTGGGAACCCGCTGCCACAGCCCCGGCCATACACAGCCAGGTCCCTGCCAGCCACCTCGGGGCCACCTTCTGTGTGCTCCAGTCCCCGGCCCAGCAAGGGGGTATTACGCACCCCGTTTCACCTCAATGGTTCCAACTCAGAGATCACACTCCACAGACAAACCAAGCCAGACTCCTCACGAGTCCTTCCGAATGCACCTGGACCCTGTGGACCCATCCCCCTGTCCTTCTGTCCACCTGTCATGATGCTCTCCACGAGATCCCCAATCAGATGGGACTTGACATGAGCCTCCATGCAGACCTGCTAGGTTATACTTTCTACCTGAGAGGCAGGACCCCTGTGTCCCGTAAGCCCAAAGACAGTGACTGACAAACGGGGGCTCGAGGAAGAACCTTAAACACAATGGGTTTGCCTCAGGACACCCCGCTCAGGGCTGAAAACGCCCTGTGCATTGCCAAGGGCGAGAGATTATCTGATTTATGAATTAAACATGGCCCTCTGCTTCCGGCCGCTCGGCCATATTAGTCCTTAGTAACCCCCGCAGAGACAGGTGGCCGGGAAAGAGAACAGTTTGCAACGTGACTCCACCATTTTGGGGCTGGGGGGAAGTGGGAGACATGAACATGAGTGGGTTGGGGTGTGCTTGTCCTCAGATGTCAGGGTGGTGACAGGCTACATGGGCTTCAGGCACGTGGCCACCATCCAACCTGGGCTGGCCCAGGCATCAGGACCCCACCTCCCTCCCCCCCCCCTTCCGGTCAGGCCCCACCACCCACCACACTTTGCAAACAGGCGTGTCAGGAGCACAGAGGCCGTGTCACACGGCCCAGACTTGAGAGCAGGCCGGAAACGCTCCACATTTCCACCCCCACCCCACGGCAAGTTCCGGAACGGACGTGCAGCCCAGCACAGAGCTGAGGAAGGGGCAAGGGGACGACGCCATGCCAAGTGTCCCTGTCCCCTCTTCCTGGATTTCCTCTCTGGAGCCGGGCCAGCTCCCTGTGGGGACCTGGCACCCACAGAAGCATCCAGCACCAAGGGGCCCTGGGATGCAGTAGAGAGAGGAGAGGCGGGCAGGCAGGGGGCCAGGGGACGCGGGGAGCTGCAAGCTTTCCCAGATGTAGACCACACACTTCTGAGCATGTCGGCTCCTCCAAAGTGAGGAAGGCCTGCGCTGGAGAGCGGAGAGCACAGGTCTGCGCTGCCCACAGGGTGCAGCACCGCCACCACCTACCCTGCCCTCCTCCCCTCCACCCTCCCCACCTGCCACCCCCCACCCTCTTCCCTGCCACCCTCCCCACCTGCCACCCTCCCCACCACCCAGCCCCCCTCCCCCTCCCCCACCTGCCACCCTCCACGCCCTCCTCCCCTCCCCCCTCCCCACTACCCTGCCCCCCTCCCTTCTCCCCACCTACCACCCTCCCCACCTTGCCCTCTTCCCTGCCACCCTCCATGCCCTCCTCCCCGCCACTCTCCCCACCACCCTGCCCCCACAGGCCTGCTGGCCACTCTCCACACTCCTCCCTTCCCACCTCCTCCCTGCGACCCCATCTTCCATCCCCAAAGCCTCGACCCTCTAGCAGTGGCGGGTGACACTGTGGTCTTGCAGGAAAGTGCTGGGTCCCAAGCTGACCTTGAGGTTGAGGAGAGTCAGGCATCCACAGGACAATGGCCTGCCCCATGCAGCTGGACAAACTTCACTGAGAGTGGACAGAGCAAAGACAGATGGGCAGGGCCATCAGGACGCCTTCCCCTCCAAAACCTGTAGTCTGTCTCAATTTAATGGCTGCATCCAGGCAGGCATCAGGGCTGCAAGGCCCTTGGACGTCGTGTGCCACGTGCACCCTCTCCGAGGTCATCAAGTCGAGCTCCACAGCCACCATGGGGGACTGAGATCACCCAGGAGACATATTCGGTCTCCTCCATGGGGTCAGAGGCCATGTGCAGGCCAGGAGCTGGGGCAACGGGCAAGTCAGGGCAGACTTGGGTCCCGCCTCAGTGGGGCTTTCCGTCCAAGAGGTTCCCAGGGTCCCTGGGGTCTGTGGGCTCTGCCACAACTCACACATTGCACTAGATGCACAGGGCTGCACTCACATGGCCCAATGGCCTTGACCGCACTCTCCCCTGGGGACACCGAGGCTCCGACCCCAGTGGGGAGGCTGCCCTCCCCTCCCCCACAGCACCTGCCTCCCCCGTCTTGCTTCCACATCCTACCGTCCCGCCTGGGTCACTCTAGGCCAGCTGACCAGCCTGCAGGGCTCGAGGAGGACCTGGGATATTTAACATCTTGTTGCATTTTCTCTGGTTTGCTCACTCTGCACGAGCCTCCACACAGATGTGGCTAGAACCAAGGTCCAAACAGTAGCGCGCCTAAGATGCTCTGTGGACACAGTGAGCACATGCACCGACCACTCGCATCTTCTCCTGCACACAGCCGCCTGCTCCAGGGTGGGCCCTGCTCTGTTCCTCTGAACATGTGTGATAATCGTGTGCGATAATCGTGTAACGAACGAGGAAACGCAACTGAGGACTGGAACATAAGAGCCAAAACCAAAGTGCACACTCAGCAAACGCTCTCTGGCCACCAGCAAGGCCACAGACAGCCTGCAGACACATCTGGAGATCCACACCAGAAAAGTGGGGACAGCCAATCTCCCAGGAATCCCTGGGGGTGGGGACAGCCAGTGTCCCGTCCTGTGAGAGATGCTATAACATGGCAGAGAAAAACCGAGGTGCACTGTGGGCTGAGGCCCGTGGCCGCCACCAGTCGGCCTGCTTTGTGGGAGAAATGCGCCAGCACCCAGAATAGGCCCTGGAGTCGGGCAGATGCCCAGACGTGGGGACTGTGCACTCAGCACAGACGTCATGACGTTGATTAGCGCCTGGTGTCTTTTGGGGGCCGATAATCCGTGGTCCTGGGCTGCGCTGGTGGCCGGGGGGAGGGGAGCAAGGCAAGAAGGTCCCCAGGAGGCCCTGCATCTTCACAGACAGAACTAGGGACAGAGAGGTTAGGAGGCGTGGCCTGGAGGGCTCCAGAGTCCAGGGGTGGGAGGTGCACATGGCCGAGTTTGGGCACTATTCCCAGGAAATGTCTGCTGGGCAAGGGGCGTTCCTGTCCACTCCTGTCCTGCCTGGGCTAAGCCCCTCGAGGAGCAGCAGGTGTGCAGGGCAGTGGCCGGTGGTGCCAGGGCTGTCTGGAGGTTCGGCCCAGGCCACTCCTTGGGGACCCCAACCCCACAACCACACCCCAGCAACACTGAAATTGAGCCTGAGAGGCCCACAGATACCACACCCGCCTGAACGAGGCTGTAAACACAGCACTCCGTACAATCCTGACCAAAACCGCCACCTCTCTCGTCTCCATGCCCCTCCCCCTTCCCCCACCTTAGGGTTCCCTGCCTGGGATATGACAAGCAGGGGCCCCCAGCCCCATAACCACCCCTTCCCGCCCTCAGGTGATGCCACACACCAAGGACATCTTGGCCGATGGTGGCCGACGTCCTCTATCACCACCCGGACCTGCCATCCACTAGTTCCCAACAGGGCAGGCCCAGAAAGGCCCGGAAAGGATTTCCATTTCACCTGCCCCTCCAGCCGCTGCCCACCTGGGCACAGACGCCAATGAGCAGGGAGCAGCTAGAGTGGCAGTGGCGATGGTGGGGGTAAATGAATTATTCAAAGCATCAGAGGATGGGGCCCTGAGAGCCTGAACCTCCAAGGGCACGGACGGCTTCCCCAAAGTGGACGCCAGCACCATCTGCAAAAAAAAGGGCCTTTCTCTTTTTATTATTTGTTTTTGAGAAACAGAGACAGAGAGAGGCCTGCTTGGGGGTTTGCAGCCAGAACGCAGCCGTGCAGAAGGGGCCCTGGTCCCAAACTAGACATCTGGCGAGACGACTGTGAGCCCCTCGATGCCAGGATTCTAGTGCTGGACCATCACCTGACTCCGTCCCCTTCCGCCAACGCAGGTCAGATTAAAAGAAAACAAATCAGGGGCACCTGGGTGGCTTAGTCGGGTAAGGGTTAGACTTTCGCTTAGGTCATGATCTCGCAGTTCGTGGGTTCGAGCCCCGTGTCGGGCTCTGTGCTGACTGCCAGCTCGGAGCCTGGAGCCTATTTCAGAGTCTGTATCTCCCTCTCTCTCTACCCTACCCTGCTCACACTGTCTCTCTCTCTCTCTCTCCTAGAAATAAAAATATTAAAAAAAAAGAAAGAAAGAAAAAAAGAAAACAAATCAGCAAACTGCACACCAAACCGCCCAATCTGCCCTGATCCCAGAAGACACACCGTCAGTGCAACCCAGAACCCACGAGCCCCTAACACTGGCTGAGCCCTTGACCCCAGATGCTGTTCCTGGCTGCAGTTCACGCTCGTTGTGTCCATTTTTTTCCCTAGAATAACATGTTCCACTTGGTGCTTGATGTAAGAAAGGAAAGACGGAAACAGAGAGAGAGAGTCCACGGGCTGAGAAGTCACTCCTGGCAGCCACGGTCTTGGAGAGGCGCGGCCAGGCACTCCTCTGCCTCTGCGGCCCGTGTCCCGTGCCTGGCAGCTCCGTGGGGCCCACTTCTGAACACAGCTTATTTCTTCCAGAGCCCTGCACCCCAGGCTATGCGAATTCTGCCACACCTACTGCACTTGGCTCCTCGACCACGATCCTGCAGTGGCAGGAACACTGATTCTAGCGGAGGTACCAGTGCACAGCCCAGCTCTGAGCCGGTGACATCACCTCTCCCCTCGGGAGATGACCACTGCTGCCTTCCATCTACAAAGTGAAACAGCGCACTCCATATGGTGGCAAAGTGGCCACTTTGCTCATTACGGAAGAGCAGCTCCTGGTGGGAACGCAGAGGGGGCACGTTCAGTGGTGCCACAGGCCTCCTGCCCTCAGCTCCACATGAAGCAGGGGACTGGTGCTCAGCACCATCAGACATGTGCAATGACACAGAGGCGGGAATTTGGGGCCAGGGGTTTGTTCTTCCAAGAGGAGAAGGAAAGCCCGGGTTCACACTCCCATTCATCCCCCAGGAGCTGGGGCCCGGCAGTCTGGGAGACCGCAAACGTGCAAGACACGGTTTTCTCATTCCTAATTCGCAGCTCTGTCGCTCTGGCCTTCCAGGAGAGCGCGTGCTCCACCAAATTCCTGCAAGGTCCTCCGCCAAGCGCATCCCGTCAAAGCTGTGGGCTCAGGAGGCAAGACGTGTGCCGTGCCATGGAAGCATGTCACATGGCCCCCGTGGACTGCTTTAAAGGAAAGAAGGTGGAGACTCTACTCAAGGGCAGTGGGCGGTCATCATTCGAATGGGCCCAAGTCTGGCATGTCCAGCCTCCTGGCCAGAGCACAGCAGGCCCCACGTCCAGCAGCGCAAGCTTCCCTGGGATAACCCAGCTCCCAGGCTGGGCGCCAGGAGCCAGCAGCTACTTCCGGGACGTTTGCTCTGAACACAGGGGAGCTGACAGCCAAGCTGAAGAGCTCGGCACTGAGCTCCTGTCGTGTCTCCATCACCCAGCGTCCACGCCCCCTCCCACACTGGTCTGGTTTTGTCCAGGAACCACCTCCCCACTCTGAGTGCAGTCCCCGTGGGAGGGTGAATCCAGGTGCCAGGAGACCTTGCGACACTTCTGCTCTCCCCTCGGTGCAGCCAACGGGGGCACGACCCAAGTTGAGCCTAGAAGTAGTGATTCAGGGACAGGATAAGGAGGACCAGCAACCTAAATCCACGTTACTGGGTGTCAGGTCTCATGCCCCAGAGCCTCTAGGCACCGTATGCACACTCCGCCCTCCTTCCCAGAAATCCCATTGTTGATTAGGTGGCCAGAACTGGCCCCAAGGACCTTAGCTGATACATCCCTACACGGAAATCTGACACCAGTCCAGGAAGGCTGTTGGGAAAGAAAAGCCACACATGGAGAACAGGAAAAGGAGATGCATATGGTGAGCACGGAAGACCCACAAGATTCCAGTGCTAGACAGGCCCCCGGAGACCACTTCGTCCACAGACTTCAATTCACACACACGTGCACACTCACACACACCTGTACACATGCTCACACACGCAATTCACACACGCAATTCACACACCTGCACACATGCACTCGCACACATGCCCCATGTGCATGCTCACACGCACTAACACACATGCTCACACAGATGCACACACATGGACCTGCACACATGCTGAGACATGCGGCTCCACGCATGCTCACACACACCTGTACACATGCTTGCACACATGCACTCACATGCACCTGCACACACATACACACACCTGCACACATGCTCACATACACACGCACCTGCACACAGGCTTGCACACGTAACTCATGTGCACCCGCACACACTCACATACGCACGCTCACATGTAACTGCACACATACACACTGGCATGCACCTGCATGCATGCTCACACACATGCACACTCACACACACCAGCGCGCGCACATGCTCACATGCACCTGCACACGTGTTCACGTATGCACACTCACACACCTGCACACACACTCACCTGCACGTATGCTCACATACACACTCACATGCACCTGCACACATGCTCACATATACACTCATACACACCTGTACACATGCACACACATATGCAACTGCACACTTGCTCACACACACTCAGACGCAACTGCACCCATGCTCCTACATGCACACTCACACACATGCACACATGCTCACACACTAGGGAGGTGCAGGAACTGCACACCAACACAGCATGTGCAGGAAAATGCCAGGCAGCAGCAGCACCTGCGGGGGGAGCTGCCAGCCCCTTTCCAGGGCGTGACTTTTGTTTCTAAAACTGCCAGCCAATGAGGGAAAAGGGTGTCAAGACCAAACACACTTCTCTCCAGTCACTTCTCTGCACTCAGCACATATGCTCCGTTGGCTCTGCTCAACTCCCTTGTCACCCTCCAGAACCTCCAGGAAGAATCATCCCCGGATGTCACGCTCTAGTGACAACAGGGCTGGAGGTTCTGCGGCATCTGGTTCCATCCCCAGCGCCAGACAACGACCCCGAGTGCCACCACTACCCACTCCCGCTCAGGGCTGTCACCCACCCCTCCCTCCTCACAAAGTGGCCAGCATCAGCTTGAGGCCACCAATCGCCCGAGGATCCCCACGCAATGGCCTGCCCAGGACATGCGACAATGGCCCGCACCCTTTCCCAGCGAACACACGGCAGGGAAGGCAGGGACGCAGGATGGGCTGTGTGTCTGTTCAGCAGGGATCTAGACACAGTTGGCACAAGCATGTTCTCCCTGGCCCCGGTCTGCCTACAGCTGCCATGAAGCCTCCCCAGCTGGCAGCCCCTCTGCGTCCCCGTGCACACGACACGCGGAGCTCTGCGTCCACGTGCACACAACACGCATCCAGGCCCGTGCCCGCAGCACGCCCCAGGGCAGGTTACAGGGAGCTCTGCGCCCACGTGCATGCATGTCAGGGACCCCATGCCCACCACATGCCTCAGGGCGGGTTACATCCGGCCTGCAGGTGGGGCGGCACCCGGACCATCCCCCGCACAGGGCTCCCCTCGCATCCGCCCTCCCTACCCCCGATTCCCGCTTGCTCATCTTCGCGCTCCGGGGGCTGGAATCACTGGGCTTTTTCCAGGCCCACAACCCCTGCACTTGCTGATTCCTTTTCTCAATCAGCTCACAGAACACATTTAAATATTTTTTTCATCCAAGAGACAAATGTCTCTATTATATAGGGGACCATCTGGGCTGCTATGGCTAGCTGACTGTGCTGCTATCCACTCTTTTTTTAGGGTTCATGAATCAGTTGCCAATAAGAAAAAAAACCAGGAAGTCAGCTCCAAGATCTGCGTTCCTCCCCTGCATTTTTCCCCAGCAGGAGAGCCTTATCCCCGCGTCAGAATGGACCCTGTAAAGGCGAAAACAGCAGAGATGCCTAAGGCTGCTGTTCTGGAAATGTCAGCTGCAAGTTATCCTGGCTCTGGGGGAGGGGAGGAGGGAGATGCCATCAGCCAACTTCTCGGCCCTGGGGCCCTCCGGCTGGGCTAAGTAATATTGGGCAGCCTTGGCAGATGCAGGATCTTTGCCAGCAGGAAGGAATGAAAGGAGGTCAGAGCGAGAGAGGAAGAAGGAAGGTGTGAGAGTGGTCGAGGCCCCGGAGCCCCAGACTCCAAGCAGTGGGTCAGTGGGAGGAGCCGCAGGGGGCGGTGAGGAGCTGGGCTCCGGGCAACTCACATCCTGAGAAGTCTATGAACGGGAAGCCAAGGAGAGCGGGGACAGAATATGGGTTCACAGTGCCTTGGCCTGAGGTTCCTCCCACGGTGGAAAGAAAGGAGATCCAGGTGTTATTCAGTCAGAAATGTGTCCTGAGCGCACATTTAGGGTTTTTACAGACCCTGCAAAGAACCACTTACAGGGGCATTCCGGTCAGACAGCATCAACCCAACCCTCCACACGGGCACTTCCGGTACTGACCACCCGCAGATCAGGGCGGGTCAATGCGTCTGGTCAAGTGCTCCCACGAAGGCATTCAGCCCAAACAGGAGCACGTGGGCACTCCCCGCCTCCCACACCCACCCACCAGCCCTCACCTGGGGGTGGGGGGACAGGGAAAAGCAAATGGATCCTCCCAAAATGTGTGGAAACTGAGGGGTTTTCACTGTTACAGAATATTTTGTTGTGCTGGTAACTGTGTGTGAGAGAGAAAAAGACACAGACAGACAGAGGGAAATTACATTCTTTGCAAACCTACTTGGTTTTTTTAAAACCACTTTAGTGACTCAAGGCAGCTTAAAGGAACTAGAGAATGAAGCCATCCTCCTAATGGGCCCCATGAGCTGACAGCCGCCTTCTCCCAGCTCCTCCCCGCCCAGGTGAGCAGTCTGCGCGCCCCCCCCACTGCAGGCAGCCAATTCCGCCTCCGCCTCAGCAGAGCTGGGCCTCCGGGCCCTCTACCTTGTGAGAGCGGAAATGCAAATAAGGTTTTAAGGAACTACAATATTTCACAAGTTCCCTGGTTCTGGGTGCCTCGCTCAGGTGCATTCCTCAGTTCTCAGGCCTAAAATCGTAGAAAACACTGTTCTCTCTGCCCACGAAACTCCCAGGAAGAAATAAATGACTGTGGCCAAGGGGCGCTCCCCTGGCAAAGCCAAGAGCTGTGTCCCGTCAAACCTGTACAAACAGGGCCCAAAGCAGAAACTTGACAAAATATTCCATAACTATTTTGTTCTCCTACGAGACCTGAGGACTCCAGAGGAAGGTGGCAGCACGGACCGGACACTCCAGCCCATGAGCAGACGCAGGACATGTGTGGCTCTGCGGCTGGTCCGCCCCATCCGGGAGGAAGGTGGGGAGAGGCCAGCGACAGGGGCCCGACATCCAGCCCAGAGTTGGCAGCACGGATGGGACCAGAGTGTCTGCTGTGAAAAAAAGAATTCCCACTCAATCCTGTGTTTCCACACTGAGGCACCAGAGATGTCTGCACACCCGTGTTCCCAGCAGCACCATGTGCATAAACCCCGAAGGTGGACCCAGGCTTACACACTCACTTGGAACTTGTGCTCGGACCCAGGCTTACACACTCACTTGGAACTTGTGCTCGGACCCAGGCTTACACACTCACGTGGAACTTGTGCTCGGACCCAGGCTTACACACATGCGTGGAACTTGTGCTCGGATCCAGGCTTACACATGTACATGGAACTTGTGCTCGGACACAGGCTTGCACACACACATGGAATGCAGAGTGTCAGTTTGGGAGGAGGAAAAGGTTCTGGAGGTGGGATATTTTACCACCATAATAAAAAAAAAAAAAAAAAAAGGTTATAAGATCAGAGGAGCCAGACAGAGCCCGAGGTAGAAATCACCAGGCCGGGTGAGGCCCCCATCCTGGGCAGGTGGCCAGGCGGACTCAAAAAAAGGCCAGCAAAGGCCAGAACCAGAGGAAATGGGATCTCGACAAGGCAGCACGAGTCTGGACTGGACGTTGTCACAGGCACAGGACAGGTGCACCCATACGCCTCCACAGCCCGGGTCGGCCCCTCTGCCTGCCCGTCACAGAGGCGCTCACAGACCCTTCGGCCAGAGACCAGCCGGGGGTCACGTGGTGAGGGGAGGCCCGCTCTCAGAGCCCCGTCACACGGGGGTACCGGGGCCTGGGAGGTGAGCCGACCCCCTGACAGCCTGCAGATGGGCCCTCAGACGGCTGCATCCACTCGTCTTGGAGCTGACGGGGCTCAGCCAGGGTGCAAGGCACCCACACACTCGCTGGACGGCAGGCACTCCCCGGGGGCAGCCACCACTGTCCCCAAAGCCACCGGCTCCTGCTTCTTCAAGGGGGCTTCTGGATTCACAACACAAAGGAGGCCACGAAGAGGTGACTGTCATCACCCTCACAACCAGTCAGAGTCACCAACCACAGCCACGCTCCCCACCTGTTCATCACATCCACCAATGCGTACCAGGGACAGCAGGGCCTGCCCTCCATCAGCTTCTAACTCACGGACAGCACAGACACACAGCCCGGGATGCGTACTAACCCCAGGCCATGTGCGGGCACTAATCTCTGGCCTCATGTGAGCACACTAACCTGAGGTAACACGTGTGCACTAACCCTGGGTCTCATGAGCACACTAACCCCAGGTCACCTGCACACACTGACCCCGGGTCGCCTGCACGCTGATCCTGGGTCACATGCACTGGCCCCAAGTCACACGCACACACACTAACCCCAGATCGCCTATACATTGATCCTGGGTCACATGCACTGACCCCCAGTCTCTCTCTCTCTCTCTCTCTCTCTCTCTCTCACACACACACACACACACACACACACACACTAACCCCGGGTCGCTTGCGCACTGACTCCGGGTCACACGTGCACACACTGACCTTGGGTTGCCTGTGCACTGACCCCGGGTCGCCTGCACACTGACCCTCGGTCACACGCACACACACTAATCCCGGGTCACCTATGCACTGACCCCGGGTCACACGCACACACACTAACCCCAGGTCGCCTGCACACTGACCCCAGGTCACACACACAGGCACTGACCCCGGGTCACCTGCGCTGACCCCAGTTCGCCTGCGCACTGACCCCGGGTCACACACACACACACACACACACACACACACACACACACACTAACCCTGAGTCGCCTGCACACTGACCCCGGGTCACACATGCAGGCACTGACCCTGGGTTGCCTGCACACAGGGGCCGATGAGCCACAGGAGCTTTCCCAGGGGTTGCTGCTGAGCCCGAGCAGGCTTGACCACGGTGAGACATGCGACCACACGTGGAAGAACGTGCAGAACTTAGATCCAAGAGGAAGGAGTAAACACACAAACCTGGGTGCGCTGCGGGTGCCAAGGCATGAGATGGACGCAACCCGCAGAGGCAGGCACACGACGCTCTGTAACAGCCTCCAGCGGCCGAGCCACGCGACCACCATCTGGGAGCACGCCCGGGGCAGGGAGCCCCCAACCACGGCTGTGCCACCCACCCGCCCCGGGCCCTGAGCACACGGGAAGGCCAGTGCTCCATGATGACCTCGCAGCTTCATCTCAATTTATTATCTTCTTCAGCGTTTAGTGTTTGGGCTTCATTCCAGCGTGTGTGAGACTGTCTCGTGCCTACCTCGCCATCTATGTCAGATTAAAAATAAATGCCAGCCTCATCGTTGGGTTCTGGCTGGTTGTCAGAGGCCAGTGCAGGACTTCATTGTGCACTTGGGGTTTTGTAACTTTTATGGGAATTAACCAGGTTCCAAGAGGCATTAAAAAAAGTTCTGGCAAGTCTCAGTTAACCGTGTTAACACACAGCTGCCCCGGCCACAAAAGATCCCACCCTCACCTCCAACCGCAAGATCTGGGTTTGTGCCTCATGTGCCCAACCGCCATGCAGAGCCAGGACTTGGTGCCTTTTCTAAGTAGTACAGTCCGCTGCCTTTTCCTGAGGACTCTCCCTCTCCCAGAAGAGGAAGCAAGTCAGAAGAAACCCAAATGGCTAAGAGATCAGGCTGCACTTAGTATCTGCCTTACCCGAGCCACAAGGGAACTGCCCCCACCCAGGCGTCAAGGGACAGAAGAACAGTGTGAGTCACAGTCACCCGTGGTGAGACACGGGTGCCATGGGACACCATGCGGCTGCCATCTCGAAGCAGTAATCAGCCCGGCCCGACATCACCCGGTCAGATCATCTGACAGCAACTTGTCCCGACGACTGCTGTTGGGAACCTCGGCCCAGCACAGCCCTTCTCCCCAGCACCCAGGCTGATGGGCCCCACTGAGCGTCCCCCCGACCTGGGTTCTGGGCTCCTGTCCTCAGGGCAGGCCTCAGGCTGGGGGAGCCGGGAACGTGCATTTTTAACAAGCCCTGAATCTCTGCGGTCACCAGGAGGGTCTAGGAAACCATTCACAGAGCCAGTTTGTTGGCCTGGGTCGGTGCAGTGAGTCACCCAGATCCGACCACGGGGACACTTCAGAGAGGATGGAGGTCACGAACGAGGGCGGCCAGTCCAGGCGCAGAGACAGAAGTGACTGCTGGTTCGGCAGCAGGGCTCAGACAAGGGGCTGAGTGCAGGTGAACATGGGCGTGTGCAGAGTGTCCCCGGGGGGAGAGCCCGTGCCAGAGCTGCGAGAGGTTGAGACTGTCCGGACCACAGAACACAAGGAATAAGGTCGAACCGTTAACCGGGCTGCCATAGAAACTGTCTGGCATGTGGGTGACGTGGAGCGATCCTGTTAGGGGTATGAGGGCCACTCCTGGGGCTGGGGCTGGGGGGCAGAGTCTTTCGGTGACATTTAACCAAGGGTGCTGGTCTAGAAGGGCACACGCTCTGAGAGCGAGGGCCTGGGCCGAGGTGGGGGGGCGGGGGGGGCCGGCAGAAGAGGTGGATACACGCTGACAGGGAGACTGGGCCACCGTGGGCAGGTCACCGCGGGGGTGAGGAGGGCACGACCGAGGGGGTGGGGCAGGCGGCTGACACACAGTCTGTGGGGTTGGGGGGACAGCACTTGGGGACTGGGCAGCCACGGGGCAGTGGAGGGAGGGGAGGAAGAGGAGACGGAGGAACACAGACGCCGTGAGAGCAGCCAGAGGAGACCATGGGCCAGCATGTCAAGGCCACGGACAGGCCATGGGAGACTGGCCAGCCGGCGGCCACCGGAGGAGAGGTGGGCACAAGGCAGGGGCCGGCGAGGAAATAAATGCCTGAAATAAAGTGGACAAGAAGCCAAAGCGGCAAAGCGCAGACATCTGCTGATTCCGGACGACGGGACCAGAAGGCGTCGCGGCCCCTGCATTTCTGTGCATTTGCTACAAGAATAGAAAGAGGGCTCGGGGAGGCAGGAGGTGGTGAGGGGACTCTGGCCGGTGAGTCAGGAGGGCCCCGGACAAAGGGCTCACCTGCAGGCTCAGAGACTCCAGCGGGGGGTGGGGGGGGGGAGGGACCGGTGGCCGAGAACACAGGATCTGGGGACAAGTGGTGACAGCCCTGGGCGCCAGCAGGGAGGACAGAGTGGGAAAGGCTCCAAGTCTGGGAACAGAGCACAAATGTGACGGCAGAGGCGTGAGTCCAGGGAAGGGCAGGTGCCCAGGTGTCCCTGTCAGTGACTCTGCCCGCTCCGTGGGCCCCATGGGAAGTCTCCTGCTGGGAGAGGGCAGGCCCTCAGGGGCTCTGGGAAAACTTGGTGGATCTGGACCAGCATCACAAGGGCCAGAAGGATCCAGGCCAGGATCACCTGACTGGAGGGTCAGGAGGTGAAGTTGAGCCTCCTGCGACCCTACTCCGGAAGCCCTGGGCATGGGCAGACGGGGGCTGAGCAGATCCTTAACGGGTCCCTGGGGGACCGGGGGCACAAAGGGGCCAAGAGCAGGGGTGAGAGCCGGCTGGAGGTCAGGGAGGTCAGGTGGCACAGGGGGAACACAGTAAATGGTCCCAGTCACACGGGGCCACGAGCAGGTTAGCAGAGTGCGTGAGTGAGAGCCCTGTCCGCACCCCCAGAAAGGCGGGATTGCGGAGGGGGAGGCGATGTGAGACTGAGACAGATGCCAGCTCCTGTTGGGACCCTGGGGGCGTGGCCGACAGGACGTGCACAGGGCAGTGGGTGCCGGGTGGGGAAGGGGAAGGTCCCCTACTGGGAGGGAGAAGAGGGGGCCGGGGCAGGGGTGGGGGTGCTGGATGAGGGTCCAGTCAAACAGGCCTCGAGATGCAGGCGGGGACTGGGCTCCGGTCACCTGGCGAAGGCTCCACAACGGTATCTGCCTCCGCTGTCTGTTCAGCACCTGGAACATCCCAGTCAGAGGTCACGGCTGGCCCTCAACACCCCACCCCAGCTGGGCTCTGAACCTCACCAAGCAGTCGGGCTGGGGCCGTGCCTGCTTGTTGGGGGGTCCATGGCTTCTGCTCCTCTCTCCCCTCTGGCACCTCCTGGTGGGGGACAACCCTGCAGGGTGGTCAGCACAGATGGCACACCTGCTGGAAGGTGCTCTCTCTGGGAACAGCTGGCACCTGATCCCACGCTGTGACCCCCCCCCAGGAGATGCGCCCTGCACCCTGCACCACCACTGGCCATTCTTCTTCTGGAACAGCAACGGGTTCCCAAGTGTCGAGGACGGCAGAAGACGTGTGCCCAACCCCCCCGGCCCCAGAGGCTGTCCCTGAGAAGCAGCCAGAAGCCATGTGAGAAAGGAGCTCCCTGTCGGCCAGAAGCATGTGCAGCCCAAGGGGAATGAGACGTTACCCAGCAGGGGGCTTGCTGAGCCCCTCGTACGTGCCGAGCACCATCCTGGCTCTGGAAAAACACGGTGACCCAGAAAAGGTGCTCATGAGGCTTCCTTCCCTGAGGCGGGGGCTGGGGAGGCATCCACACTGCCTGCTGAGGACGTCGGGCCGCCAGAGGAGATGGGCCGTCCGGGACGGAACAGTGCAGACCACATGAGGCACCCTCACCTGAGCAGACCAAAGCAGGGTCACATAAAGACAGGCTGTATAGACCCCGGGCAGCCTAGCATTTCACATAAGCCACTTCGTGTTTCCAAACAGACACTTGGAAACCCTGACAGGCTGACTCGGTCCCCAGGGCTGGACCTGCGACAGGCTGCAAGTGGCTGACAGCCTCGGGTGCAAGGACGTTCTGCCAGCCACACCGCCTCTCAGTAAACGCATGCTGTGACCCTGTGTCAGCCGGGAAACCTCTCCCGCGGGCCCGTGCTGCGGGAACCGGAACAAGTGTTATCAGGATTAATCTTGTTCTTTCAAAACTCAAGAGTCCTTAGAAGTGACTCTAGGTATTAAAAAAAACTTTAGGGGCGCCTGGGGGCTCAGTTAGGTAAGCATCGACTTTGGCTCAGGTCGTGATCTCATGGTGCGTGAGTTCGAGCCCCGCGTCGGGCTCTGTGCTGACAGCTCGGAGCCTGGAACCTGCTTCAGATTCTGTGTCTCCGTCTCTCTCTCTGTGCCCCTGCCCTGTTCATTTGCTCACTCCCTCTCTTTCAAAAATAAACAAACATAAAAAAAAAAACTTTAAAAGCTAAAAACCTGAAAATGAATCTTTGATCTTTTCAAAGACGGTTTCATCTGTGTTTATACAAACGTGACAGTCGGCAAAAGGCTGAGCCGAGCTGTGCTGAGACATCTCATGCCAGGAGACGCTGCTCATTCTCTCCCGACTGCAAACGGACATCGGTCCGCATCCGAACCCATCCCCACGCCTTTTCTTCCTTCTAAACACCCAGAGCCAATTTTCTTTAAAATACACAATGTTTGGATGATGAAACACCCAAATCTCTTTCTGGAGAATAAGATTAAAAGTGATTTTGTTCCATACATGTCCCTGTATTTTTGAAATTTTCCACAAGGAGCCTGTATCATTTTATAAGCAGAAAAACTGATTTCTTTACAGAACGAAACAGAATCTCCTCCTTTTCAAAGGGACGTATAACATGTCAGGTGTCTTTGTTATTATAATTCTAACTAGAAGTTCTAGCTTCAAATATTTTATTTATACAGAGAAAAGTAACCCTCTAGGTAAAAATAGGATCCACTATTATCAAAGTTAAACACACCAAAGATAATACGGTTAGAAAACAGACATGGGCACACCAGGCTCAGACTCGGCTCCAATCCCAGCTCTGACACACAAAGGTTGTGCAAGTTTCATAACCTCTCTGATCCACAGTTCCCTGGTCTATAAAATGTCCGCTGTGAGGAGTAAAGGACTTCCGGGGCAATAAGAGGGCTGTGTGCCTGCAGGTGTGCAAAGCCAGACCCCTTGGGGGTCTTGACACATGCATGTGTACATACACACGCACCAACCAGAAAACAAACCCTCACATTCTATACGCTCCAAATGTGACAAATAGTGGCTGATGTAAAACGAACCGGTAATTTAAAATATTTTCATTTGAAAACAGATGCAAATAAATTTTAAAAGCAAAACAGGAGGGGCACCTGGGTGGCTTAGTCAGTTAAGCGTCCGACTTTCGCTTAGGTCATGATCTCGCAGTTCGTGGGTTCGAGCCCCGCGTCGGGCTCTGTGCTGACTGCCAGCGCAGAGCCTGGAGGCTATTTCAGAATCTGTATCTCCCTCTCTCTCTGACCCTCCCCTGCTCACGCTGTCTCTCTCTCTCTCTTCTAGAAATAAATAAAAATATTTAAAAAAAAAAAAGCTAAACAGGAGACGTGAAAGCAATGTGCTTACAGCCACAGCCACCCTTTCTCCCAGGCCTCCCGTGGGAAGTAAACAGTCAGTGCCTAGAACTGGCCTTTTGTCCGCACTCAGCGTGTAGTGAGCTACCATCATGACTCCTGAGCAGGTGCGTACCGTTAAGCAAGAAAAAGGTGACGTCTTCATGTTTTACAGCCCAGACCTAGCAATGGGGCCAGCTCTTTATCTGCGGTGCCCAATTCATTCCTGGGGATGTTAATATATGCTAAGCAATCAATACGCCTCATCAGATCAAAAAATATATGAGGAAGATAAGAAGCGAGAGAGAAAGCAAACCACGGCCTACCCCAGAACTAGTTCTCCTAAATTTTCCTTGAAATAATTACCACCATCTACGCAACACCCACACATACAACATGTGCATCGATTTCTCCTTTCAATGTTCAGCAGCTGATCAATGTGGGGAGCCCGGGGCCGTTTGACCCGGAGAATGGGAGAAGGAAGAGACGCAATAAAGAACAAGAGGCTAGAGACTCCGGAACGCTTCCTGTAACATGAATTCAGAGAGCACAGATTCTTCCTGTTATTAAAAACTGGAATCTTGCCACTCACACTGGGGATCTGGTCAGGACCTGACGGCATCCGACGAGCCCTGGACAAGGGGGTGGGGGCTGGGGACCCGGCTAGTGGGGGCCGATGGGGGATCACGGCAGTGCCCGGCTTTGACTCACACATCTGCTCGTCAACCAGCGGCATACACCATCCACTTAATTAACCTTCTCTTGAATTATTTATTATCTTCCCCTGAGTGAGAGCAATTATTCTTGCTGGCTACCCTCTCTGCTCCAGAGGCTTGTTCAGACCACTCCAATCCTGGCAGTTCGATGGAGTATCTGGTACCTGCCACCCTCTGGCCACGGCAAAAACACGAAGAAACAGCAAGTGAAGTATTTCTCACAAAGGGGAACCATGAGCCTTCTGGAATGCAGATAGCCTCCCAAACCCAAGGAAGCAGAGAAAGCTCCCCTGAAGGCATGAACACGTCCGTGCTGCCCTGTTTAGGTGTGATCTGCCCTGCACCCCTTTTCATTATATATCAGGTAAAGTTTCATTCTCCCCGAATAACCTCAACAACTTCTGGGCTCAATGCTGCAGCGATAGACCTGGGTTCCTGGGGCAGAGGAGAGGCCACAAAATCCCATCACTTCCCACCGCAGGATTTTTGATCCTCGGAAAACTCTTGTGTCTGAATTCCTTCTCCCCACCCCACCCTCCAACACCCTCCAGATTCCCAAACCCACTGACGCACAGGCTTGCACATCCAAACGCAAGGGGAAGGCTGGGGACCTTCCAGGTCTAGCGGCTTCCTTGCCTCCGGGTCCCTGTCCTCACTCTCAGAGCCTCCCCCAGGGGCTGCGCTAGCCTAGTGGCATCTCAACATACACCCTCTCGCTCTAGAACTCGCTTCTACAAACCACCAGCACCCACCCACAGCCCCTCTGGTGGGCTTCCTGGCATCGGCCCCTGCGGGCGCGCTCTGCACGGCTCTCCAGGGACGAGCCTCCGGGAATCCGTCCTGGGGTCCCTCCGCGCCTCCGGGCTCCCTGGGCGGGCAGGCTGCGCCCGCTGGCTCGGTCCGGAACTGCCCTCCTCACCGTTCCCCTCCGCACCAGCTCCCCGAGGGCGAGGGCAGGGGGCCTTGAGGGTGGTCGGCTGGCCAAGCGCCTCTTGGTCCCCGCGCTGCGGCCTCCCCCTGCCCCCTACGCAGAAGTGCTCCACACCCTGGACCCACAGCGCACCTGCAGACCCGCGGCCCACCTACACGGCCCCCAGCCCACTTAGCCCTCGGAGGGCGGCGGGGCGCCGGGTGCGGGCAGTCTGCCACCTGCGGGGGTCTTGTAGGGGCTGGTGACGGCGGAGGACGGGGAATCTCGCCGCGGGACAGGCGACCCCCACTTCTGGTCCCCTGCCCTCCGGGCCCGCCTCGCCGTGCGCCCTCTCCCACTGGGTCTCCAAACGTGTCTGAGTCAGACGCTGACATGTTCGGTGTTAGTTGTTATAGTTACTCGACTAACTGCTGCGCCGGCAACTGAGGGCAGGGAGGAGCGGGCTGGGCGGGGGTGCAACCGCGCGCCGCTGGCCCCGAACCAGGCTGTGGGGGGCGGGGGGGATCTTGCCCGGGGCCCTGTGTTCCCCCTGCCCCCTGTTCCCCCGCCAGCAGCCGGGCTCTGAGGGCGCCCCGGGCTGGGGGAGGGGGGTGCAGCCGAGCGCACCGGGCCCCGCACGGGGGGGTGGGGGGGGCGTTCCTTGCCCGGGAACCTGCACTCCCCCCTCCCAGGAGCCGGGATCCGAGGGCGCGCCGGGCCGCCGGCTCGGGACGCCGCCACCTGTCCCCTGCCCCGGGTCCAGCACGCAGGGGCGCGGCCGGCCGCTCACGCCCGGGCCGGTGCACTTCAGAGCGGACAGAGAGGAAGGGGCGGACAGAAAGAGTTGGAAGTCGCGGCCGGTTACTCACGTGCCAGATGGCGAAGAAGATGAGCGCGGCGCACAGCACCAGGGACAGCATGTAGCAGAAAGCGGCGAAAGTGAAGGCCATGGCCGGCAGCGAGACCTCGGACGACCACGCTCCCTCCGAGCGAGGGCAGGCGGGACCAGGTCCGCAACCCCGCGTCGAGGCCGGAGGCTGGGAAGAGGCAGGCCCGCTGGAGAGCCTCGAGGCTCAGGGACGGCGAGCAGGGCCGGGACCCCGCAGCTCCGGCGCCCGGACCCTCCGCAAGGCGCTCGGGCGTCGCCGGCGGAAACTGTCCCCAAATCGAGGAAACCGGTCAGTGGAGAACTCGGCGCGGACGATCGCGGCCAGAGGGCCCCGTAGGCAGAGCCGGCGAGGGCCGCGCGAGGAGCGCCCGGAGTCCCGCGCGCGAGCCGGAGGGGGAGGCGGGCGCGCCACCGGAGCCCCGCCCGCGCCGCCCGGCGAGCTCCCCCTCGCGGACCCCGGAGCGGCGGCGGCTCCCTTCCGGGAGCACAGGTCTGGGGTGGGGGAGTGCTCCAAGGGCCGGTGTCCCGCGCGGCGACCCGACCTCCCCGGTGTCCCGGGCTGGACCGGGACCTCGCTCCACCTGCTGCCGCTGCCGCTGCCGCCGCCACTGCCTTGGCGAGGACCGCGCGGCGCGGCGGGGACACCCTGGCCCCAGCCTCGGCTCCCGCGAGCGCGCCCTCCCCGCCAGCCTAGCGAGCCCGCCTCTCCCCGGACACCTGCGGCGGGGGAGGGGGCGGGGCTTCGGAACACGTGCGTGGGGGGAGGTGGACGCTGCGCGAGGGGGCAGTGTGTGCGCGCGAGGCTGCCGCCCGCAGGTGCCCGCGGCAGCGCGAGGGTGGGCGGAGTGCGGCCACGGAGAGGGTCGTGAGGGGGCGGGGGGGGGCGGTAGGGAGCACGGGAAGAGTCCTGGGGCCTCGGGCCTGCTCGGGTGGGTTTTCCCACACTGCAGTGCCCTTCACGGCCCAGCCCCTGCAAAATCCTCCAGTGGCGTCTTTCCTTGCAGCTTCTGCCCTCCCTGCCATCTGACCTTGGGGGTGCGGAGGCAGACCCCGTGCAGGCCCTGTTATTGGTGCTGGTTCAGTGCAGTTGTCAAGAGCACGTGCTTCTAGAGCCAGACCCCTTGGTGCGACTTTCTTAACCTTCTTAAACCCTGGCTTCCTTATCTGAAAAAAAATTGGGGGGTAAGAGTACTACCAATCCATTTCAAGAGGTTAAAATGGAAACAAATAAAGCGCCTAGCACGGGGCCTGGAAATTGACACACGTTCAGTAGACGGCAGGGTGATAATCCGCACACATGTCCCTGGCCGGCATCTCGGGATTTCTGAAAGGGCCGTGAAGGAGGTGCCGGTCATTTGCGAGAGTCTTGGGTTTCAGAGACGTCAGCACACCCAGAAAGCAAGCGCACACGTCCTGGAAAATGGCACATCCTGGTGGGAGGCGGGACCCGCGTCACGGTTTGGAGCGGGTCTCAGAGCACCGGGTATCTTGCAGAGTGCGCGCTGAATAAATCCATCTGCGTCTCGATCCCTTCTGCCCCTGGCGTGCTAGGTGGGCGGTTGGGGGTTGTGATTCCAACGTCCTGAGAGCTGGGCCTAGACTAGGATGTGATGGGCAGGCTCCTGGCCCTGGGTCTTTCCTCCACACCCCAACCTCCCCGCAGCTGCCTGGTCACACCTGCAACCTTGGTAACTAGAGGCCTTTCAGCCGGGAGTGCAGATGCTAGAGCAAGTCCAGTGGCTGTTGACACAGGGCCATCGGGTCAGCAGTTAATTGCCCCTGGGTCAGGACTGTCTACGCAGGACTGGGGAGGCCAGGTACAAAATGAAAGCAGGGCTCCTTGTTAGAAACCATTAAGAATTTCAAGACAGGGAAGCCTGGGTGATTCAGCTGGTTGAGCGTCCCACTTCCCCTTGGGTCATGATCTAGGGGTTCACAGGCTCAAGCCCAGCATGGGGCTCTATGCTCGGAGCCTGGATCCTGCTTCAGATTCTATGTCTCCCTCTCTCTGTGTCCCTCCCCTGCTCTCTCTCGCTCTCAAAAATAAATAAACATAGAAGAATAAACAAAGAAGAAGAATTTCAAAACCAAAGCAGTAGAGCATTAAAGAGAGCGCGAGGCCCTTGTGAGCACAGGACCCTGGACAGCTGTGGGGGTTGTGCACTGTGAATGCAGCCCTGCTCTGGGTTATACGCTTTACCACGTTCTCTTTCACTCATATGTCTCCTGGTATCAATTCTTGTTAAAGAAAATTTGAAAAATACAGAAATGGAAAAGATGAAACAACACCATTGTTGGCCAGTTTCAGAAACCAGCAACTGAATAGTGGTGTGTTCTTTCCAACTGTTTTCTGCTTTTGATGTTATTATACCTATCATTTCATTTCCGTTTTTAAAAATTTTTTTAATGTTTATTTATTTTTGAGAGAGAGAGAGAGAGAAAGAGCACGAGCAGGAGAGGGACGGGGGTGGGGTGGTGGGGGGGAGGGAACAGACACAGAATCTGAAGCAGGCTTCAGGGTCCGAGCTGTCAGCACAGAGCCCAACATGGGGCTTGAACTCACGAACCATGAGATCATGACCTGAGCCGAAGTTGGACGTGCAACCGACTGAACCACCCAGGTGCCCCACCAATCATTTCTTTTAATGGCTGTAACTATACTGTATAAATTCTGTGGCCCTGAAACAATAAGAAAATATCAAAGGAAATTGCAATCATTCAAATGTTTTGAGTTCCTTTCAGGTCTGAGCTATTATCTTTTATTTCTGCTGGTTCTTGCTTATGGCATCTTAGCTCCTTGTATGTCCAGTAAGTTTCATTGTATGTCAAACTTTTTAAAAAATTTCTTTGCAGAACTGAACTCCCCTACGAGCCAGCAATAGCCCTACTAGGAATTTACCCAAGGGATACAGGAGTGCTGATTCACAGCGGCACATGGACCCCAATGTTCATAGCAGCATTTTCAACAATAGCCAAAACATGGACAGAGCTTAAATATCCATCAACTGATGAATGGATGAAGAAGATGTGGTTTATATATACAGTGGAATACTACGTGGCGATGACAAAGAATGAAATCCCGCCATTTGCAACAACATGGATAGAATTGGAGGGTATCTATGCTAAGCAAAACTAGTCAGAGAAAGACAGAAATCATATGATTTCACTCATATGTGGAACTTGAGAAACTTAACGGATGACCATGGGGGAAGGGGAAGAAAAAATATATACAGTTACAAACAGAAAGAGAGGTGAACCATAAGAGACTCTTAAATACAGAGAACAAGCTGAGAGATGATGGGGGTTGGAGGGAGCAGGGAAAATGGGTGAGGGGCATGAAGAGGGCACTTGTTGGGATGAGCACTGGGTGTTTTAAGTGATGAATCATGGGAATATACTCCCAAAGCCAGGAGCATACATATGCATACATATTGCACACTGTACACTGTATGTTAGCTACCTTGACAATGAATTATATTTAAAAAAAGTTATTTGCAGGAGTTCAAGGACTAAGATGATGTTATTTTTGTCCAAGGAGGATTTTCTACATCTCCCACCGGGTGTCTGGGGGACACGACCACTCTAGAATTGCCTTACTCCAGATTTAGGGTTTGAGGTTTTCTGGGGTAACCAGATGACTGTGGTCTGCCCGAGGCGGGTTTTTTCCACTTCACCCTTATTCACAAGGAGTGGTCCCTTCAGATCCCGGGCCGAAGCAGGTGCTTATCAGGTCCTAAGCCCTGGTGGTCCTTGGACTCTGGCTTTCCCCCAAGCCCTACAATGCACTAAAAGCCCAACCCAGGCTTACCCCTCCTCTGGATTGGCAAATGCCCCAAAGGGCAAAACTGGCACCCAGAGCTGGGCTGACATCTCTGGATCATGACCCTTCTCCAAATTTGTCCCCGGTAAGTCCTTGCTCTCAGGGAAGTCTTTGATGCTTTTAAGAAGACCTTTTAAGATTTTATTCAGCTCTTTAAACTGTGTGTGTTCAAAAATAAACTCAAAATGGATGAAGGACCTGAATGTGAGACAGGAAGCTATCAAAACCCTAGAGGAAAAAGCAGGAAACAACCTCCTTGACCTCAACCGCAGCAGTTTCTTACTTGACACATCCCCAAAGGCAAGGGAATCAAGAGCATAAATGAACTATTGGGACCTCATTAAGATAAGATGCTTCTGCACAGCAAAGAAAACAATCAATAAAACTAATAGGCAACTGACGGAATGGGAAAAGATAGTTGCAAACGACATATCAGATAAAAGGCTAGTATCCAAAATCTATAAGGAACTCACCAAACTCCACACCCAAAAAACAAATAATCCAGTGAAGAAATGGTCAGAAGACACGAACAGACACTTCTCCAAAGAGGCCATCCAGACACATGAAATGATGCTCAGCATCCCTCATCATCAGGGAAATGCAGATCAAAACCACACTGAGATACCACCTCATGCCAGTCAGAGTGGCTAAGATGAACAAATCAGGAGACTCTAGATGCTGGCGAGGATGTGGAGATACGGGCACCCTCCTACACTGTTGGTGGGAATGTAAACTGGTATAGCCCCTCTGGAAAACAGTGTGGATGTTCCTCAAAAAACTAACACTAGAACTCCCCTGTGACCCAGCAATAGCACTGGCAGGAATTTACCCAAGGGATACAGGAGTGCTGATGCATAGGGGCACATGTACCCCAAAGTTCACAGCAACACTCTCAACAATAGCCAAAACGTGGAAAGAGCCTAAGTGTCCATCAACGGAGGAATGGACCAAGAAGATGTGGTTTATCTATACCATGGAATACTACATGGCAATGAGAAATAATGAAATCTGGCCATGTGTAGCAACATGGATGGACCTTGAGGGTGTTATGCTGAGTGAAATAAGTCAGGCAGAGAAGGACAAATATCATATGTTTGCACATTTAGGAGAATTAGGAGGAGCTTAACAGAGGATCATGGGAGAGGGGAAGGGGAAAACAAAGTTACAGAGAGGGAGGGAGGCAAACCATGAGAGACTCTCGAATACTGGGGACAAACTGAGGGTTGATGGGGGGGAGGGGAAGATGGGTGATGGGCATGGAGGAGGGCACTTGTTGAGATGAGCACTGGGTGTTGTATGGAAACCAACTTGACAATAAACTATGAAAGGAAATAAAATGAATAAAAAAAGGTTGTGTGTGTTGTGGGGGGACTGGTCGGAATTATCCGGCCCAGCATTACCAGAGTCAGGAATGTCCACCTAAAAATAAAATGTCAAACAAACAAACATCGAATCCAGTATCCCACCACTCAGACTTCCAAGGCTCCGTGCGGATCTCAGACCTCTCCCCAGCCCTGCTGCAGAATTGTCCTCAGGAGTAGAATTTCAGAAGGTGAGAGCTTCGGGCAGTTACAGTTTATTAATTCAACAAATGTTCTTTAGTGGTAGTGGGCATGGTCAGGGGCCTCAGGGCTCTCCCAGCCTCATTGGTGAGGTTATAAATAACCCCCTCCACACGGGAGTTAGAAGAAAGACAAGGAGAAGGAAGAAGGGAGGACTGCCTGTAACACTTACTGCCTGACAAAGGCAAGAGAGAAAGTAATGAGGAATGGGTATTAAGTGACCAATCTACATGGATTCATCTACTGTAGACATTGAGAGGAAGACATTGGAAGGGCAAGTGTTTTGTTTCTTTTTTTCTGAGCCACCATGCAGCCACAAGTGGCCATGCGACACTGTTTGGACTTATGAGATATGTACTCTTTTTTGTCTGGAATGCAGAAGTGATACCTGGAGATACAGCAGCCATCCTGTGATAATGAGGAAGAAATCAACACATTAAGAATTGAAAAGCTAAAAAGATAGAGCAAGTACCATTGACAACATAAAAGCGCCACCAAACCAGGTCTGAACTTCCAACTCCCTTCTTATAGAGTGAGACAATAAAACTTGTGACTTTTAGGGGGCGCCTGGGTGGCTCAGTTCTTGATTTCAGCTCAGTTCATGATCTCAAAGTCCTGAGATCAAGCTCTGCACTGGGTGTGGAACCTGCTTAAGATTCTCTCCCTCCCTCTCCCTCTGCCCTTCCCTTTCTCCTCCCTCCCCAACCCCCAAACAAAACAAAACTCTCTGACTTTTCTAAACCATAAAGGTAAGGGATTCTGTTACTTACAGGTAAATACAATTCTTCACTGATACCAGGATGTAATGTTTGGGGGATTGTTTTCCTGATGTGACAGGAAATCAGATCCTTGTCACCATTACTGTCCCCAACTCCTGTTAACTTCCTGACTTGCTCTCCTCAGCACATGGATTTGGTTCTCATGGCCACAAGAAGGCTGCTGTGTCTCCGTCCACACTGCGGGCAGGACAAAAGAAAAGAGCCAAAAGCTTTCAGCCCATGAAGGCGTGTTTTCTGGGCGAGTGAAGGAAGCCCTCCCCGGCGACCTCCTGCACTGATTGGCCAGAACCCTGACACGGGGCTGCCATACCTCCCTGTGAGTCTGGTGAAGAAGAAAGGGCACTGAGTGGCCTTTAGAGACCACATTTCTTCCATACCCATTGGGGGGGTTCTCATAAAATTTTCAAATATACAGAAAAGTAGAGGGGTGCCTGGGGTGCTCAGTCGGTTGAACATCAAACTCTTGGTTTCGGCTCAGGTCATGATCTCACAGTTCGTGGGGTCAAGTCCCACGTCCAGCTCTGTGCTGACAGCTCAGATCCTATTTGGGATTCTCTCTCTCCCTCTCTCTCTGCCCCTCCCTCCCTTGCTCACTCTCTCTCCAAAATAAATAAACATTAAAAAAAAACAAGTAGCAAAAGGGGGTAGCGTGAACATTCATTTCTGTGTCACCCAGGTTGGACAGCCACTGACATTTTCCCATATGTGCTTCCTAGTTTTCTCAAATTGTATCTTACCCCCAGTTTCTTCAAACCAGGATCTGAACATTTTCCCTCCACACCCCTGACCCTCAGGACTTTTCAATCTCTTCCTTGCGTGTGATTTACCCGACAAGAATTATTTTTAGGCTGAACGTATGCCACGGACAGCTGGCGCCGGGCACAGTGACTGTGCTCAGCGGGGGCCCACGTTGGTTGCTGGGCGCTGTGTCTGACTCAGGGCTGCGTTCGTGTACTCGCGTGGCACACGCATGGAGAAGCTAGCTGCGACTTATGGACTCACACCACCTCTCCGTTTCCTTGAAAACAACTTAAATCTAACTCTGAGTTCCCCTTCCTGCTTGACTCACAGGAAACTCAGTTTCAGCCTGGGCCAGGGCTACCCAGGGATCTGGGCAGCTTGCATACACCAAACACTGGACAGCTCCTCCCTCTGCCGTTGGTCATCTGCCCACATGGGTTCCCGTTGAAGTCCTAGCTGGACGGGTCCTGGGTCCTCGCACCTGCAGCCTTATGCCCCCTCCTGGTGGAGTGCTGGGAGCCCTGATGCCTAGCTCTGCCCACCAGGGCACCACACAGCCCCTCTCCAAGGTCTCGCCTGCTCCAAGGGCCATGGGTGTGAATCAGTGTAGAGGTCCCCTCCCTCCGGAACCCCAAAGTCAGCCTCTTTCCAGTCTGCAGGAGGCTACTTCCCACCTCCGTCCGGCTGTTGGCAAAGCCAGTCTCCCCTCTGCTCTCTACCCCCACCCCGGGACGGCTCCCAGAATCTCCCAGAGTCTCCCCAGAACCGGAAGGAACCTTTGACTTCAAAGCTCTTTGACTTTTCACCTCACAGTATATCCGGCCAACATTCATTAGTGTAACCACAGTGATTAAGGTATTATCGACCGTTTTCTGCTCTGACCCATAAACCGCAAAGCGGTTGTTGCAGAGAACAGGAAAACTAATACATGATTAAATTCTCAATTAAACCTGTTCATTCTGGCTAATTGTCACAGGATGTCCCGAGGACCATGTATAAACCGGCCCCCACCTGCCCTCCCACCACAAGGCTCACCCTGCGATCTGCACCCTGGTTTCTCACCATCAGGAAACCTCGTGGTGGCCCTAAGCAGCCATCACTCTGGTCACATGGGCGCCTTGAAGTTCCCGTGTGATTGGAAAATGCAGTGTATTCATAGATTTCAGGATTTACATGTAAAGGAGTCACAACAAACTCACGAATGAAGGAAAACTGAGCGTGGATCCATTTATCAGTGCGCCTAAGTGTCTCGTCTCAGTGTTCTGAGTCTGCGGGGACACCTCCGTCCCTGCAGCGCTTCCAAACCCCCAACACCGTCCACACTCGCGACAATCGGTACAAAATAACGCGATACTTCTTAACACTCCGCGCTCCATCAGTGTGATTATTTTAACACCACACGAGTCTTGGGGGGCTGGGCATGTAGATGTGGTGCAAACAGTGCCCAGAGTTGACAGCGGATCACTTCTTCCAAAGCCCGTGCTTTCACAAAGTGGTTGTAATTATCAATGAGAAAAACAACCCGAAGATCAGTTTCACACAAGAGTACACTTGAAAGAACAAAATCTTCTCAATTTAAATATTTATTTAAAATTTTTTTTAATGTTTATTTACTTCAGACAGAACATGAGTGGGGGAGGGGCAGGGAGAGAAGGAGACAGATTTGGAAGCAGGCTCCAGACTCCGAGCTGTCAGCACAGAGCCCGATGCCTGACTCAAACCCACGAATGGTGAGATCATGACCTTGTTGCAGGATTCTCGCACAGGAGTCTTGACACTGGAGACTTTTATTTCCAGGAAGCAACTTTATTCGTGCCAGCTCTGCTCGGTTGGGTTCGTATCCAACGAACTGAGCGGCCCACATCACATGACATGGTTTTTTAATGCATTTTCTATTTCTTTGTCTCCCATATGTGGTAACACACACAAATGAGCGGTATGATTAAGTTGTCTCAGTTTACAAGGTCATGGGGGATGTAGGCACCTAGGCGCATATCTAGGTGACCTTGAAGTCTTCTTTCCTCTTTTTCTCTCTCCTTAGTGAGGGGTTCCTACCACATTCCCCCCTTTGATGCTCGGACCCCTCTATCTTGGGTCAAAGAGCATCATCCTGGCTTAGAGATTTATATTTCCATAACATCATTACATGAGCAGCCGTTTTTCTCTCAACCATAGTCTCAGTGAGACTGGAGACCGATTGTATAATCAAGGGACCGATTATATAATCAATTGTATAAGCAAGGTAAGATCAAACATCCTCCCAGAATTAGGAGGACAAGACCTATGAGGGTTTTGAATCCCCCAAAAGATGAAAACCATCCTCCAAATAACTCCCTGGGGCTCCACCCTTTCCGGGTCTGGACTGGGACATGAGCAACCTTTCTCATTCGATCTGTGACCTCCTCTAAGACTTTTCCCTCATCAGCTATCTGTAGGCAGCAGTTGCTCAGGTTGAATTTTCCACAACCACCACCCTCAGAAGCAAGCAGGTAACCTAAGGCCAGGCGATTTTGGTAGATGGCATGCGCATTTTGGTTTGCTGCTTAACTAGTAAGTTAAGAGGCTAGCAGTTTCACTGGTTATAATTTCCACAACTGCTTGCAGCCTAATTATGCGGTTTAGCATGTAAATGGGGGTGTGGTAGCCCCAAGACCCATCCTCGGCCCAGGTGGCTTGGCCATAATAATGGATCACCCGCTCGGGAGGCCTTTTATCGTCTTTCCAGCTGGCAATTTGCAAGGCACGCCGCTTTCTTTGAACTTTCCTATCTCCGTATATTTGAACTCCCAGATGTTCTCCTTCTGCAAGTGGGAGTAGGAAGAAGGATGGGCGGATAGTTCCCAGCACACATGACCCTGACCAGCCTGAAGGGGGTACTGTATAGGCTGTTCTCCCACATACCCGGGATAGTCCACCCCAGGCCCGCCATTCAGTGGCTGCATCTCTGTTGTCCCAGGCCTCCCGGAGATGAGAGAAGTTAGACAAGGGGTGAGGACTTGGCTCAGGGTGACCGGGGGACCCTCCACCATTGGGTTTCCTAGGTGATTGAATTATAAAACCTTTGGCCCAGGCATGTTAAGTTTCCAACAGGGATGGTGAGCTTTTTCCCCCATCGAGCAAGACTGTTCTTCCCAATGATTGAGATTTTGAGGAGCCAAACCCCGGCAGTAGAACTGGGGTACTTATTTCCTCATAGAAGGAGTGAAAAACTTGGTGGCACGTGGCTGGATGGGTGGCAGTGACTCTCTTGAAATACAGCCCAGCCCCTGGGTCTCTGCCTCACCCATAAATTCAGATGCCAATTCGAATGCCCCATTGCCATTTGTAGTCTTCTAAATTAATGACAGTGAAATTAACAAGGTTACAGGATTTTGATTGACAATTTGATTTATCAGCCCTCTTTTGAAGGAGAGCTGTTGAGTCCCTTTTCTTCCAAGTAGCCCATGAAACACAGCTCCAACTGGGACATAGAAACTCAGGAGTGTAGGCACATAAACCATTTTCCTCACACACGTATTTGTCGTTAAGTCTATATCTTTGCACCCAATCTAAGCCTCCTCATGGTATATCAAGAGTTCTCGGGCCCTTCATGACAAATGCCCACTTTTTCTATATAACAGATGCTTCTGGGCCTAGACTTATAACTACACACACATCAAACAGTATTGACACCAGACGCTTGGGGTTTGTGATTCGTGTCCGGCTGATCAAGGCCCCCTCTTCCCGGTAAGATTGGACTTCTAACCAATCTTCATTTGGGGAGTACTGTGGGTCAAAACAAATGTATTGACTCCCCCAATGGCAGACGGAATAAGTGGTCTTATTGTGTATGCATGTCCCTAGGACTTTTCCAGGGCATAAGAAGTGGATATGGTAAAATAAAGTCCAGGTGACTCCTTAGCCTGACCTGGTTATGCGAATACATGGATCACATGATGAGAGATTCAGGTTTACAAATGGAGTCCAAATTAAAAACAACCAATACCAACAAAACATCCTACCCACAAGAGAAAAGTGAGTGCGAACAGAAACCTCTCGCCACATTTCCAGCTGGCTGGGGCAACCTCCGCCAATCCGATAGCAAGAAGTAAAGCAAAAATTGCAATAATAGTGAGAGACAAGGGGTGACAGTGCATTACAGTAAGAGGCAGATGTAGGAAATAAGGACAGTCTATCTATTTCACCGGATTGGCGATTCCTCAAGCTTCTGCCGTGGGTAGATGAGTCAGCTTCCGGAGTGACTAAAGCAGGTCTGTAGTCTCCCTTTGGATTCTCCTCCTTTGCAGCTCGCTTCTTCCGTATGGTCAGTTTACATGGCTTGGACTTATCAGGAATGCACTCCCAGTCCCCAGATGCCGGCTTCACTCTGCTGTGGTGAATCCAGGCACCCCCACCCCCTTGGCTACTTTTACTGCAGTAGGGGTGGACAAAATGACAGTAAATGGGCCCCTCCACTCTTTTACCCATACAGCATCTCCTGGCTCAAAGGAGTGAGTATCTGTGGTCAGACTCACAGGCAATCGCTCTTTAACCCATCAGTGTAGAGTGGCTAGAGTAGAGCCCAAAGCCTGCATTTGCAGCCGTAGGGTTAAATTGCCTGTCTCATTTAAATCTCCCCTTATCCCCTTAATAATTGGGGGAGGGCGCCCATAAAGGATTTCATAAGGGGAAAGCCCCGTTTGCTTACTGGGGCTGCATCTGATTCTTAACAAGGCTATTGGCAACACCTGGTCCCAGTGCAGGTGGGTTTCTCTGCAGTTTACTTAATTGTAGCTTCAAGGTTCTGTTTGTTCATTCTACCTTTCCGGACCTCTGGGGTCGGTATGCCGTGTGTAACTTCCAGGTGATCTTTAGCCCCTTTGCCACCATCTGCACCACCTCAGCCACAAATGCTGGCCCGTTATCTGAACCCACAGTGATAGGGATCCCAAATCGTGGGATAATTTCCTTGAGAAGAAGTCGGGCCACTTCATGCACCTTTTCTGTTCTGGAAGGGAAAGCTTCCACCCAGCCTGAGAAAGCATATACAAAGACCAACAGATATTTACAGCCCTGAACCCGGGAGAGCTCAGTGAAGTCCACCATCACATTTTCAAAGGGGGCTCTCCCAACGCTCTGTACCCCAGGGGCAGCCTTGGGCCCCTGACGTGGGTTGTTTCGGGCGTGGGTTTCACATTGCTCACATACCACTCAGGCTATGATAGAGGGCCGAGGGATGTAGAAATACTGGCTTAACTTTGTTTCAAGGGCTGTCCGGCCGGTGTGAGTTTCCTGATGGAACTGCTTAACAAAGGCTGGAGCTGAGGCCTCAGGAATTACTACTCGGCCGTCTTCAAATTTCCACCATCCACCTGGGAGGTAGTTGCCACTCTCAGTCTTAATCCAAGCACTTTCATGGTGTGAGTAATTAGGGTCCCATTCTGTCAGTGGGTTAGGGAACAGTGCAGCAGTTAAAGCTGCTGATTTTTGCTCCTTTGGAAGCTGCTAGCTTTGCCTCTCAGTCAGCCTTTCAGTTTCCCAGTGCAGCCGTGGTGTCTCCCCTTTGATGTCCCCGGCAATGCATGACTGCCACACTTTTAGGGGCCCACACAGCATCTAAGAGTTCAAGGATCTCCTTACCATATTTTATGTCCTTTCCTCCTGAGTTTATTAGACCCTTCTCCTTACATAAGGCCCCATGTACATGGAGAGTGGTGAAGGCATATTTAGAGTCTGTGTATATATTAACACGTATCCCTGCTGCCAGTTAGAGGGCTCGGGTTAGAGCAATTAGCTCTGCCTTCTGTGCTGAAGTCCCCTTTGGCAGGGACTCTGCTTCAATGACAGAGTTCAGGGTCACCACGGAATATCCTGCAAGACGTTCTCCCCTTTCTACAAAACTGCTGTCGTCAGTGAAACATTCAGCGTCGTGGTCTTTGAGGGGCTGATCCTGCAAGTCTGGTCTGCTGGAGAACACCTCATCCATGACTTCAGTGCAGTCATGGTCTTGCTGGCCTGGCCCGACAGGCAGCAGGGTTGCAGGGTTCAGGGTCCACACTATTTCCGGGTGAAGGCGTGGGTTCTCACATAGCATTCCCTGATATCTGACCATCCTGGCGTTGGTGAGCCAGTATTGTCCCTTGTAATCCATTAATGTCAATACCGAATGTGGCACTTGGACTGTCAATTCCTGTTCCATAGTTAACTCGTCAGCCTCAGACACGAAAAGGGCTGTGGCTGCTAGTGCCCGTAGGCAGGGGGGCCAGCCTTGGGCCACAGAGTCAAGTTGCTTAGAGAGATATGCCACCGGGCGATGCCATGATCCCAACATCTGAGTCAGGACTCCCACTGCAATACCAATGTGCTCATGGGCATTCAGAAAGAAGGGCTTAGTCATGTCCGGGAGCCCTAACCCAGGTGCCCAAGAAAGGGCTCACTTTTCTTCCTCGAAGGCCCTGTGCTGTACTGACTCCCACTCAGGGGTTCCCTTTCTCCCCCCTTTGTAGCCTCATAGTGGGATTTTGCCAGGACTGAAAAGCTCGGTATCCAGATCCTACAGAAACCTGTGGCCCGAGAAACTCCCGAATCTGGGGTCACGTTGTAGGGCCCAGGATTGAGCAAAGGGCCTGCTTTCTCTCCGGGCAGAGCTGATGCTGCACCTGAGATAGGTGGAAGCCAAGATATTTAACCCTTTCTTGACAGATCTGGGCCTTTTTTCTCGAGACCTTGTAACCAGTTTTCCATAGGAGGGTAAGGAGTTGCTGAGTCCCTTCCATGCAACCCTCCTGGGACCTCCCAGCTAATAGCAAGTCATCCACGTACTGAAGCAGGACACAGTCATATTGATCTGCTGGGAAGGCTTTTAAGTCAGAGGATAATGCAGTGCCAAATATGGTTGGGGAGTTTTTGAACCCCTGAGGTAACCTAGTCCAGGTTAATTGGCCCCTGTCACCATTTTTAGGGTCCTCCCATTGGAAGGCAAAAATCAACTGGCTCTGAGGGGCCAGGCAGATGCAGAAAAAGGCTTCCTTGAGGTCCAAACAGGTGAAGAAGGTAGCTTCAGCAGGAATAAGCCCCAAAAGTGTATAGGGGTTCAGGACCACTGGGTGTATGCTGACAGTCGCCTGGTTTACTGCTCGCGGTTCCTGAACGGGCCGGTAGTTGTCTGTGCCTTGTTTTTGGACAGGCAAGAGGGGCGTGTTCCACGGCGACTGGCACATACTTTAAAAGTCTCTCCAGGTGCTTTTGGGTCCCGACCTGTGCCTTGCTAGGGATGAAGTACTGTCTCTGGAGGGTGGGCTCTGCCCCAGGCTTTAGTTCTACAACCACAGGGGGCATGTTTTGTGCCAGTCCTGGTGGGTTGTCTTCACCCCACACCCCTGGGACCTTAAAAGGAAGCTCAGGCACCAGTTGAGGGTTTTCCTTGAGGCTACAGAGACGCCATTCCTCCCCCTGGGGAATCATGAGAGTCATAATCTTTTCCTCTGGTTTTCGTAGGGTCAGAGAAGCTTTCCCTGGGAGTTGAAAGTTATCTGGGCCTGAAGTTTTTCCAGTAGATCACGGCCCATTAGAGCCCCGGGGCAGTCAGGGAGGGACAGAAATTCATGGATGACTTCGTGGCCACCTATACTGCCATCATCAAGGTAACAGGAAGGGACGACGTATCTGATTGCCCGTGGCCCCCACGATGGTGGCTTGTCTCCGTGAGAGGGGGCCCACAGGTCGGGTCACTGCTGAGTGCTCTGCTCCAGTATCTACCATAAAGTCAATGGTCGGCCCCCCACCTTCATTCTGACCATGGGCTCCCGGGGGCCTAGCAAAATAGAGCCCGGTCTGTCCTAGTCCTCCTCATAGTCCTCCATGGCGGCTAGCCCCACAAAATCATTCTTGGGGGCCCCATGAGGCTGTGGGTACCGGCCCTGGACTGCGTGGCCTCTTTTCTTCTGCTTGGGATCTTGCTGAGAATCATCTGGTCGCTGGGGGCACTCACTCTTCCAGTGGCCTCCTGACGGCACAAAGCACATTGATTCCAGCCTAGTTTTGTTCTAGGGCGAGACCCTCCTCCCCGCCGC
This sequence comes from Hyaena hyaena, assembly GCF_003009895.1. Taxonomy (NCBI): domain Eukaryota; kingdom Metazoa; phylum Chordata; class Mammalia; order Carnivora; family Hyaenidae; genus Hyaena; species Hyaena hyaena. Next base: position 1,562,424 of record NW_024080735.1, on the reverse strand, counting down.
TCCCCTTTCTGGACTTGGCCCCTTCCCTGTGGGGCTTTCTTCCGGGGGTGTCTTGACTGCCCCGCCTAGGCGGCAGCTAACAAGTCTGCCTGTCTTTGCATCTCTCGGCGTCCTTCCTTCCGTGCCACCTGGTCACGGTTAACAAACACCTGGGTTGTTACTTCTAGCAACCGACTGATATTCATGCCAGTGAATGAAACCTTCTAGTTTCTGCGGCTCATGCTGAATATCTCCCTGGGCCTGACCTATGAAAGCCGCATTAATCATCTGCTGGTTGGCGGGCGCTTCTGGATCAAAGGGAGTATAGAGACGGAATGACTCACATAATCTCTCATAAAATCGGCTAGGGCTCTCCTCCGGCCCTTGGAGCACTTCTGATGTTTTACTCATATTTATAGCCTTTCCCCTCCCCCCTTACTTTATGCCATTTAGAAGGGCTTCTTGATCTCTGGCTGGTATTTGGAGGAAGCCGTGAGGCGAGCCAGGATTACTTTACAGCTCTCTTCAATACAGACTTTTAGCCAAGGAGGCCGGGACAGGACCAGGTCTTGCCAACAGTCAACGTAAGGAAATTGGTCAGGGTGGCCTGGGTCCCCTGCAATGACTCTGAATACTCGGCCAACTAGTTCCTCATCCAGTGAGCCCTCAGAGGGCCAGCCCACCCCAAAGGATGGCCAGTCAATTTCACATAATGTCCGGAGCTTTTCAGGAGTTAATTTTATACCATGATTTCCTGAATATCCCTTTTTGAAATTCCTCAACATATACTCTAGGGGAGTCGGTTTACTAGGCCTTCCACCCATTTCCTTCCCCTAACAGATGACTTTCACGCACAAGAAGGGGAAGACCAGGGAAGGAGGGGGACCAGGTTGGAAAGGACGCACACGCACTTTGTCCGTTTCTGGCCGCTCTCCTCTCGGAGATATTTCAGGCTCCTCTTAGCATTGGCGGGTTCAGTTTCAATCCCTGACCCGGATCAGACTCCCGAGGAAGTCTGATGTCGCCTTAAGCCATATGAGGTCTCTACGGAACCGCGGATCAGGACTTCAACACTCGCTTTGGCCCTTGGTCAGGTCGGAACCTTCCCGTTGTCCCTCTCAGTCACACACATTCATATAATGACTCCAGCCCAGCGCCCTACATCCAGCGCCTTAGAGTTGCAGCTTCGTTCCTCTTCCCTTGTGGACTTACTAGTGCAGCTCTGGGAGGTGATCAGGCTCCCCTTCTGCTTCTTAAGGGCAGGTCTGCCAAAACGAACCCGGGTTCTTACCAGTCAGATGGGTGGTGCCCCTTAAGCTGGTTCCTGGGCCTTCTGTTAGCACACACAGGGTCCTCCCCCTGGATCACTGGGATAGGCTAGTCCCCTATGTATCAAGAGTTCCGCTGGCGCCAGGCGAGGTCGCTTCCCCTGGTGCTCCAAGGCTCGTACCCCGTGGCAAGGGAGGTGTAAATGAACCGCCTCCAAATCCAGGGCGAGCCCCCAAGCAATGTTGCAGGATTCTTGCACAGAGAGTCATGACACCGAGGCTTTTCTTTCCAGAAAGCAACTTTATTCATGCCGGCACTGCTCAGTTGGGTTCATACCCAAAGAACTGAGCGGCCCACATCACATGGCATCTTTTTTTATGCATTTTCTATTTCTTTGTCTTGCATATGTGGTAACACACATAAACATGCAGTCTGATTAAGTTGTCTCAGTTTACAAGGTCATAGGGAATGTAGGCACCTAGATGCATATCTAAGTGACCTTGAAGTCCTCTTTCCTCTTTTTCTCTCTCCTTAGGGAGGGGTCCCTACCACAACCTGAGCTGAAGTCAGACTCTTAACTGAGTCACCCACGTGCCCCTAAATTTAAACCTTTAAAATGTTGATAAAATGATTTAAAATATGAAGAAGATATCCTAAAAATGTTAACACCAGCCAGCATGTGCTTAAACATGCTTTAGCATTTCCAAACATGAAATATCCAAGAGCCATTTAAACAAGAATAATACTGGGGCCCCTGGGTGGCTCAGTGGTTATGCATCCAACTTCTGCTAAGGTCATGATCTCATGGCTTGTGAGTTCAAGCCCCGCGTTGGGCTCTGTGCTGACAGCTCAGAGCTTGGAGCCTGCTTCAGATTCTGTGTCTCCCTCTCTCTCTGCCCCTACTGCTTAGACTCTGTCTCTGTCTCTCAAAAATAAACATTGAAAAATTTTTTAAAATAAAATAAAAACCAGAATAATATCTATATGAGCCCACACTGCATTCTAGATTCATGGCCCCACTTGTTAGAAACCACATATCCAATGAAATGAGAAAACAACTTAATTGAAAAGTTATAAATCAAGACAATAAAATACTCATTTTCTATGAAACTTCAGTGTTTTGCATCAAAGCATATTAATAATTTATTTTAAAATAAGAACCTTAGATCTAATCTTGTTGGATGTTGTAAGGGACATCAGAAATAATGCCCAAACTTTACTGTCAATGTTTGAGAAAAACAGGATCAATGAGAAACATTTCTATGGAAATCTCATTCGTACAGGGCGAGTACCTGTATGTTAGGGAAAAAGTCTGCACATCAGACAAAATTTTAGAAACATTTCTAAATGCCTTAAATCTGGCACTAAGTCACTGTATTTGATTATCCCTGGGAGATGCAATCAAAGATGTAAATTCAATAAATCACTTTGATAAATAAGTTCAATAAATCACGTTAGCCTGCTCTGGCCACCATAACAAAATGTCACAGATGGGAGGAGTTTACTTTCTCACAGTTCTGGGGGCTGTATGTTCAAGGTCAAGGCGCCAGGAATATGGTTTCTGGGGAGAGTCCCTCTTCTTGGTGTCCCCACGGCTGTCTTCCTTGTGTCCTCACGTGCCTTTCTTCAGTGCGCGTGCTGAGAGGGGGGAGGCATCTGGGGTCCCTTCTCCTTCTTACAAGAACACCAGTGCTATGGGATTGAGGTCCCATTGTGACCCCACTTAACCTTTATCACCTCCATATGGTCCCCATTTCCAAATGCAGCCACACGGGGGTCTAGAGCTGTGACATTTGGGAGGGACACAGTCATGTCCACAACTACAACCCATCAAATAAACAGGAAGAATTGAATCATGTGATAACCTGGGGACTAAGATCAAGAATTGAAAGAATATATGAGGAGCGCCTGGTTGGCTTAGTTAGTTAAGCATCCAACTCTTGATTTCAGCTCGGCAAGATCTCTGTTCAACTCTCTGTTCGAGAGTTCCAGCCCCGCATCGGGCTCTGTGCCAACAGCTCGGAGCCTGGAACCTACTTCGGATTCTGTGTCTCCCTCTCCCTCTGCCCCTCCCCTGCTCTGTCTCTCTCTCAAAAGTAAATAAACATTTAAAAATTTTTTTTTATATTTTTTATTTATTTCTAGGAGAGAGAGAGAGAGACAGCGTGAGCAGGGGAGGGTCAGAGAGAGGGAGATACAGACTCTGAAATAGGCTCCAGTCTCTGAGCTGGCAGTCAGCACAGAGCCCGACGCGGGGCTCGAACCCACGAACCGCGAGATCATGACCTGAGCGAAAGTCGGACGCTTAACCAACTAAGCCACCCAGGCGCCCCAACATTTTAAAATTTTTAAAAAACTTGCAAAGAATGAGTGACAGGAGACAAAAGGTACAAACCTCCAGGTGTGAGATGAGTGAGCCCTGGGGACATGGCACAGGAACCACAGGGAAGAACACTGAATCGTACATTTGGACACTGCTAAGAGAAGAGACTTCGAATGTTCATGCACAAGAAGAACAATTGTAAGAGTGTGGTTCGTTGTCACTATGATTGGTGTTAACCAGCCTTCTCCCGGTGGGCGTTTCACAACACGTACACATATCACAGCTTATGCTGCCTGGCTAGTATAGCGCTGTGTGCCAGCTAGATCTCCAAAAGATGGGGAAAAAAATAATAAAAATAGGGGCGCCTGGGTGGCTCAGTCGGTTAAGCATCTGACTTCGGCTCAGGTCATGATCTCGCAGTTCGTGGGTTTGAGCCCCGTGTCAGGCTCCATGCTGACAGCTCAGAGCCTAGAGCTCGTTTCAGATTCTGTGTCTCCCTCTCTCTCTGCCCCTCCCCAGCTCATGCTCTGTCTCTCTCTGTCTCAAAAATAAATAAACATTTAAAAATTTTTTTAAATACAAATAAATGATAAATTTTTTAAAAACTTGAAAGAAAGCTATTGAGGAAAAATAAAAGGAAATGCTAACTTACACATTTTGAACATTGTCATTCCTTCAACAGATACTCGATGACACCAATGTGTGTCCAGATTGTCCCCTTACATCTTGGGGACAGATATCCAAAGAGGCACACAGTCATCTCTACCCACAGAGAGTTTGCAGTTTCGTTTTGGAAGCAAACACGGGAGGGAAAAAACACAGAGTATGGTAAATATTCAGGGGGTGCAGTGGAATTTATATACTAACACTCAAACACGCAAACACTATAAATAGACTTTCTATAACCAGTCTTTCCTTGTGCTCAGTCCCCACTGACAACACAGACTCACAGATTTTCTGATTAAAAAAAAAAAATAGCCCAGCCTCTTTGTAGACTGGAAACGTTTCTCTCCCGTAAATGTACACTGACTTTCCAAGTTCAAATTCCCTATGGGACCTGCTTCCTGTTTCCAAAGGGGCACTGGCCACATGCCTGCTTCCTTCTCACATGGCGCCAGGGGGACCCTCCCTATCTTACAGCGCTCTGCCCGGCCTGCAACCCACACACTGTCCCTTGACCTCTCCTGGGCACCGATGTCCTACCCGGGGTGCACGGCTGTGGCTGGTGCCTCCCAGCGTGCCGGGCCGAAGTCCTGGGCGTCTGGCCTCCCTCCATGGCCTCCCTTGTCCCTACCGAGGGCTCCTCTCCGTCAACGGCCCCTTGGCCACGTCTACACCCCCACCGGCCAAGCAGACTGGGCACGAGCAACCAAAATATGACCCAGAGCTCCAGCCCTGCCCACGGGGGCACACAGTACTCCCTCCCACAGCTGCCCAATCAAGTCCCACAAACCGGGGGGCTCACATTACAGAAATTCATTTTCTCAGGGTGCTGGGGGCCGGAAGTCTGAAGGCCAGGTGTCAGCCGGGCCACACCCCCCACGGTCTCTCCAGGACCCTCACCCACCTCTTCCAGCCTCTGGTGGCCCTTGGCGCCTCTGGTCCTAACCTCACAGACTGAGCGCTGGCCAATCCGCATGGACATTTCTGAGACTCCTGTGACCTCGTCTCACATGAAGGCTCACACTGCTGAATCATGGAGCCAGAATATCGTGTCAAACGATAACGATGTTTGTTCATCAAATTCAAGTTCCACTGTCCTGAGGACGGCAAGGTGGATATTTTTACCGGCCTTTATTCCATGACAAAAGGAAGGGTCTACATCAGCACTTTTCCTCTGCCTTCCTGTGAAACGTTGTCTGGTCTGGCATTAAGGGTTTGTAACAGAACCGGTGAATTTCCTTTTAGTGCCCAAACCAGACTTAAATCCAATTTGTTCAAGATCAAGAAGACCTCACTGTCTGATATAACACCAGGTGTAACATTGCCTGCAAATCCCTTGTTATTCTGAGATTTAAGGACAAATTAGATGTGCGGTATTTACCAGGATCATATGTCCTCTCTGCAACAGAAACTTGAGAATTTTTTTTCTAATGCCTTTGCTCTGTATATTATAACTCTTTTTTTTTTAAAGAATTAGACAAAACTGAAGTCAGAAATTATAATAAAATAGCTTTTAAAAAACATAATGATGATGGTTAATGGCAGCAATGGCAGCGTGCAAAAATGTCCTTTTAAAAAATTTCTCTGCAAAATACTCTGTATCCTGTGGAATTATGTCCCCGGAAAAGACTCTAAGTGGGGTTGGTGCAGTCACTAGGAGCAGGGAGCCCGGCAGTCGTTGGTCTGGAAGATATATGGAGGGTGGGGCGTGGGTCAGAATCTCCCACATTGGGAACGGGAGGTGCACTGTTAAAACACACACACCAGGCCCCAGAAGGGCCCAGCAGCGGAGGACTTCACAGCCCACTGGCCACGGGTCCGCCAGTCCGGCCCCGGCAAGCTCTTACCAGTCGTGGTGGAATGGCTTGTCCGCCCCGGTGGGACCCTCTGCCCAGCTGAACTCTTCCATCCCCATCAGGAAGGCGCCCTTGCCCGAAACAATGCGTTCTTTGCTCATAATTTCCACCCGTGAAAACGTTTCTTTTGCTAAAGCCCAGGAGGGCTCTTTCCTACCCGCTGGGCGGGATGGACTCCATTCATGAACTGCTGAATAAAGCCAGCATCGTGGCGGAATTTTCTCTGTTGCAATTTGGGGTTTTGGCCTTCTCTTCTATCTCCGTTGATACCGCCCTGAGGCCAAGTAGCAGGGAAGGGGGCGGGGGGGGGTGTGTGTGTGTGGAGAGAATCCCAGGCTGAGTTCTGCACTCAGCGCTTAGCGCAAAGCCTGACACAGGACTCCATCTCGCGAATCTCAAGACCATGACCTGAGCTGAAATTGAAAGTCAGATGCTTGACTGACTGAGCCACCCAGGCGCCCCTACCATTCCGGCGTTTTAAAACGAGGAGTGAACAAAAATGGTTGAAGAGCTTTTTCCTGAATCAGAGACAACAGTCCCCGGGGTCCTGGGAAGTTCAAGATGCTCCAGGTGATCTGAAACATCTGTGATTAGGGACCACCCACCCACCACCCAGTCTCACGCGCCTCCGCTGGTGCCCACCGCACCCCCAGTGCCCTCCCTGAGGCATCTCGGATACTGTCCAAAACCATCAGAGACTCCCAACACGAGAAGGGTAGCTGACAGATGGCTCCCCATCACTGGCCCCACACGCAGTTCAGATCTCGTCCCTCGCTGTCCCACAGCTCTCTGAGCCGGTCACCCCCATCTGGCTGGCACTTCCACCCTCGCACTGGGACTTGCAGCCCTGCCATTCTCCACCCGCCCACACAGACCCACCTGCCTCTCCCTAACAGAACTCTCAGTCCTGGGAGACTTATCCCCGCGGTCACTCAGGACTGTCCCCAGCTGGAAATGCCCCCTCGTCCTCTGAATTCTTGCAGCACTTGGTGTGTGCCCGGGGCAGACGGAGCAGGAGGGTCCGGGACCACAGACTCACAGGACTCAGAGCAATGTCTTTAAAGGATAAGGTTTCTAGAAACGAATGTGAGCTCTGAATTCTCCATGGTCTGTTTGTGGAGACCACCAATGCGCTAGGAAGTGTGCCACGCTGACCCCGGTCACATGCTGTGGACCTCAGCCACACGTCAGTAGAAGTCGCAGGGCTGAGACGTATATTAAAGTCAAAGTCTCCTCCATCGTTAAGAGTAACGTGGGCGCAGGGCGGCGGCTCCCAACCCAGCGGTCCCGGCTTTCAGAACAGCACAGTCTGCCGGTTAGCTGGACCCCCCTTCCTAGAGGCATCCAGAAGGCCTTCTGATTCTGAGCGTGCCCTCTGGGGTCCCTGGCCTTGCCCTCAACAGGCTCCTCACGCTATGTCCCCCACACACATGCTCCCCTTTCTCCACAAGGCACTCAGACAAATAAACTGCTTCCATTGCATTACGTGTGTGGGTACGAAGGGAATTCTGCAGGAATCCGTCGGGTGCGTTGTGCATACGACAGCACTCGGATAGGTCAGGATCTATCACCATTCTGAACAAAAAAACTAGTCAGTACTCAGCTCGGGGAGAAAAGTGATACCCTTCATTCTTTCCTTCCTTTTTAAAAAAATTTTTTTTAATGTTTTATTTATTTCTGAGAGAGAGAGTGTGAGAGCAAGAGGGAGAGCGAGAGCGAGAGAGAGAGAGAGAGAGAGAGAGAGACAGCGTGAGCAGGGGAGGGTCAGAGAGAGAGGGAGACACAGAATCCTAAGCAGGCTCCAGGCTCTGAGCTGTCAGTACAGAGCCCGATGTGGGGCTGGAACCCACGAACTGTGAGATCATGACCTGAGCCGGAGTCGGATGCTCAACCGACTGAGCCACCCAGGCGCCCCTGTTCTTTCCTCTCTTCACACCAGATCCTGCTCAAGAAAATATCTCCCTCCAAAACATCATGCTAATACTTGCTCATACTCAGACCTGGCCGACGGTGGCTGTGTGTCAGCCACAAAAACAGTTAATAAATGATTAAATAAATGAACGCAGGCACAGCTGGAGGAGGGAGAGGGCACAGGAAACTCCGGCCCCAGCCTTTCAAAGCCGAAAAGCCAAACAGTATGTTAATTTTACGAATGCGAATACAAAGATCACCCTGAGAAGAGCCAGCCTCCCCCAGATCTCCTCTGCTGATTTTTGTCATTGTACACACACTTGCCCCGCTATCTGTATGGACAGTTGTCGGATGCTCCACCCAGTGCTTCCCGGACAGACGTCTGAAGGTCCCACCTGGTGCGACCCGTCTGATTCCAGAGGTGTGGAAAGGAATCAGGACACCCAGCCCCACCTGCCTCCCTTCCAGCTTCTGAAAGTCCTTATCTCGCCCTAATTTGGATATGACAGTGTCTGTCTCTCCAATTCCAGGCTTATGTACGAGTGACTCAAATGTCATCCCTAAGACCCTTAGCAAAGCAGACAAGCTAAATATGGCCCTAACACGTCATCTTCCAAGGAAAGAAAAATGAAGGCCGTCCCTTTGACAAAGCCAACCGGTCGATATCGGAAGAATGGCTCAGACAAAGGACAATCCCTTCCCCCCACGATGCAAGTGCACGCGCAATGGCGCTGGTTTGCAGAGCACCACAACTGACCTCTCCCACCTCCTCATGTCAGGGGACTATCAACGTGCTTCGGGCTGTTCGTGTTCTTTCTTGAGAGCGATGAGCAGCATGCTGTGTGTCAAACAAAATACATGGTAGATAGAGCAGCAGAGGGTGGAAGTGGACCCATGAATGGAGGCTTCTCAGCGATGGAAGGAAGGGAGTGGAAGAGCAGGTCCCGTGATCTCCAGGGTCTTCCCCACAACGATGCTTCTTTTGTCTCCAGAAATCTTAGGGTTCCAGTTAGTTTGCAAATTAAACATGTTCACGAGTGTCCACTCCCTCAAAACCCACAAAACCAGAAGGAGATGCCCAGTGAGGCCAAGCCCTGAAACAATGGTCAAGTTGATCTTCAACACAGGTGCCAAGAGCATTCCATGGAGAAAAGAACAATCTTTTCCACAGAAGGTTCTGGAAACACTGGATATCCACATGCAAAAGAAGGGATTTGGACCCTTACCTTACATCATGTGCAAAAATTAATCCAAAAAAATCAAATAGCTAAATGTAAGTGTCAAAACTACAGAACTTAGGGACACCTGGGGGGCTCAGTCAGTTGGGTGTCTGACTTTGGCTCAGGTCAGGATCTCACAGTTCATGAGTTCGAGCCCCGCATCAGGCTCTGTGCTGACAGCTCAGAGCCTGGAGCCTGCTTTGGATTCTGTGTTTCCCTCTCTCTGCCCCTCCCTGGCTCACATTCTTTCTCTCAAAAAAATGAATAAATGTTAAAAAAAATTTTAACTACAGAACTTGAAAGAAAATGAAGAGAAGAGTCTTCATGACTACAGTGTTTCTTGCCTATCATACCCAAGACACAGGAAATAATAGTAAAAACAGATAAATAGGGCTTCATTGAAATTAAAGATATTGGGCATCAACAGACACTATAGGAGAGTGAAACAAAGCCCATCAAGTGGGAGAACGTATTTGCAAATCACATATCTGGTAAGGGGTTACTAATAGAATATATAAAGAACACTTAAAACTCAACATCAACAAAATAAACAGCCCAATTAAAAACTGGGCAAAGAACATGAGGCTCAGGGGCTGTGGTGAGTGAAATCTAGGAGAAAAAAACAGATCCCAATAGAAAATGGTTCGCAAAGGACTTGAAGTTGCTCTCTGTATAAGAAGAAATACAGACAGCTACGTCCATTTGAAATACGCTCAACCCACACATAATCAGCAAAAGCAAAATTAAGCCACAGCAAGACAGTGTTTCACACCAACAGACTGGTACGAGTTAAAAGATGCGATGAAGCCAAGCGCTGGAGATGATGGAGAAAAACCTGATGCTTGCACGGTGCTGGCGGGAATGTAAATGGGGACAAGCACCTGGAGAACCTGGAATTACCAGTGTGTGTGGAGAGGTGTGTGCCTGTGGCCTGGCGTCAGGGTAACGCCCTGGAACTCCTGTCCGTGTGCACCGAGCAACATGCTGACCAAAGTGGGGGCAGTCCACACATCTGTCTACACTAGGACAAGTAAATGCATTCGATGCGACCCGACAGAGAAAGGGAGCCAGCCGATCACAGAGATGCCAACAGCACGGATGCGTCTCACCATCCCAACAGCACGGATGCGTCTCACCATCATATGTTTCCGTGGGAAAGGAAAGTTGCAGAAAAGACATATGGCATGATTCCACGTCTACAAAGTCCAAATGCATGCAAAAACGACACGGCAGATTGTTTTGGGAGAGAAAGAAAAGCTAAAAGGTAAAAGAAGAGCAAAAGAAAGCAAAAAAGTAAAAATAAAAGGAAAGTGAATGATAAACAGCATTCAGGAGAATGGCGGTATCTGGAAGGAGGCTCCCGGAGAAGCACGTGGGGTGTGTGACACACAGGTGTGACCGGTGTGCGCGCTATCACCACCCGTCATACGTCACACACATCTCATGACTGTCCTTTGGAAGCTAGTCAGTATTGAATGAAAACAGTTAAGTGACACGATGAGTGACACAGAGGACAGGGGCTGGCGTGTGCTGAGCGCCTGGTCCTCCCATTCTTCTCTCTGTGTGGACTTGAGAACAAACCTGAGTTAACACCAAACAATCCCAACAATCCTTGCAATCCCAACACCGGCGGGTAGAGTGGGGAATGTGCAGGGTGTGCTCAAAGTCACAGACCAGCAAGCCTTCTCCGCTTGCCCCTCTCCCCCGTTCTAACGACACCCCACCCTGGCCATTTGTGCCCATTTTACTACAAATAGCCATCTACAGGTGTTTCAGCCTGTCTCCACCCACCACGGTTCTCTTTCTGACCAGAAAGTCTCCTTCGTGAGGCCATGAGAGAGGCCGCAGCCCAATGGTGGAAGAAATGAAAATCGGCCTGGTGCTCTATGTAATGGGCAGGAAAGGAGTAAAGAGAAGCAACTGCTCAGTGCTCGCTCTTCAGTTCTCTCCTGGCCCAAACGTCGTAAATCTCTAAGTCAGTCTAAAAACACCTGTCAAACCAAGGAGAGTTGTGGTGCTGACATTTTCGTAGGAAAGGCTCTGACACTGATGCTTTTCCTACATTTATGATTTTCTTCCAAAGCCACAACGCAGCTTCAAAGACATCCAAGCAACTAACACATACGACGTTCTGTCCCTTCAGCCAGATGGACTTCAGGGAAGCGGCATCCGGGAGGGGCCCAGACACAAACTGCAGAGGAGTGGCCGGTCCCTGACGCAGCGGGCTGGGGTGGGCCCAGGAAGCCAGGGGACACAGCCCCCAGCTGGCACAGAGCAGGGAGGCAGCACAGGGCACCAGACTCCACGCAGACCAGGGGCCTGGAGCAAACAGGGGAGCAGGTCCAAGCTCCCCTGGAGCTGATGAGCCTCCAGACGAGCCCAGGAAATGTACAGCCTCCTCCCCTGAGAACAGAGCTCCAGGATTCACACACCTTGCACTTTGGCAATGAGAACACACTTGACTGCAGGAATGTGCAGGCTGGGAGGTGTGGCTGGGCCATGACAGTGACCCCAGGCTTGCAGCCGGACAATAGGAACCGAAACCACCATTGTGACTCATCTACAATGTTTGCAAGAAGCAAACATTTGTAGTGAGCTCCCCCGCCTACTTTTAGGTCCCCTACTTGTAGGAGCACCTCCCCCACCCTGGTACGTATGAAGGGGGGCCTCTGAGCCTTGCAAAGTTTATTTGGCGCAATGGTCACCCATCCTGTAGCCTGCTTGTTGTTACTGAGAAACTCTGATTAAGAATCAAATCGGCCGGAGGCATTTGTGATGTGGGACAGAGAGGGCAAGGTGCGGGTGGTGGGGGCCAGGGGCCAGTGGGGGCCAGGGGCCACAGAGATGGCTGGCTCCCAGCCCCCAGGCATCCGGAGTCGACCAAGTGACGACAACTCCCTCCAGTTCTCTTCGGCCCCTCGGGTCACATGGGCTCATTTGTGACTGACCCTCCTTCACTTACCCCTCGATATTCCTTTAGACCTGATCTCACTGGGATAAAAATGCTGGTTGTTGGGGGTAGAGGTTGAGGGTTCGAGGGGGAGAAAGCTCAGTGTGTGGTCTGTCTTGGTCTCCACAATCCCGGGTAATGGTCAGGCTTTGCTGATGGAAAGAATAATGGATTATTTTCTTAAAAATAATGGTTAAGGGGCACCTGGGTGGCTCAGTCAGTTGAGTTCAGCTCAGGTCTTGATCTCACAGTTCGTGGATTTGAGCCCCGCGTCAGTCTCTGTGCTGACAGCTAGCTCGGAGCCTAGAGCCTGCTCAGATTCTGTGTCTCCCTCTCTCTCTGCCCCTCCCCTGTTCATGCTCTCTCTCTGTCTCTCAAAATATAAAATAAAATGTTAGGGGCGCCTGGGCCGCTCAGTCGGTTAAGCGTCCGACTTCAGCTCAGGTCATGATCTCATGGTTTGTGGGTTCGAGCCCCGCTTTGGGCTCTGTGCTGACAGCCAGCTCAGAGCCTGGAGCCTGCTCAGATTCTGCATCTCTCTCTCTCTCTCTCTCTCTCTCTCTCTCTGACCCTCCCCTGCTCTCAATCTGTCTCAGAAATAAATAAAATATTAAATAAAATAAAATGTTAAAAAACATTTTTTTTGGGGGCGCCTGGGTGGCTTAGTGGGTTAGGCGTCCCACTTTCGCTTAGGTCATGATCTCGCGGTTCGTGGGTTTGGGCCCCGCGTCGGGCTCTGTGCTGACTGCCAGCTCGGAGCCTGGAGCCTGTTTCGGTCTGTGACTCCCTCTCTCTCTGACCCTCCCCTGCTCACGCTGTGTCTCTCTCTCTCTCCTAGAAATAAATAAAAAAAACAAAACAAAACAAAACAAAAACATTTTTTTTATTACGATAGTTAAACCTATCTTGTTCTTTTTGTTGTCATGGAAAACGAGCCATGTCCCAAACCAGCAATGACTGTTTCCTCTACCACTTTGGACCACCTGCATGTAGCAGGTGTTTACACATGCCCACTGAGGCTAGATGATGAAGAGGCGGCACCGGAGCCTGCTGGTTCAGTGACGGAAGTTTCCGGAAACCAGAGATTCAGAAACACATGCACAGACTACCGTGTCCAGGGCACACCTCAACATGTGGCCATCCCCGGGGCCATTCCATCAAAAACGTAAACGTGGCCCATGGCCCACAGAGCCCTTCCACGTGGGGACCTAGTCCTCTCCGGAATCCCACCAGCGGGTCCCCTTTGGAAAAATGTGCATTCACCGAGTAGATTTTATTTGAGATTCTGTCCTGTCCGTGGGAAGATATCTGGAGATGCCACCCTGCAGGAGAGACCAGGAGGGACCAGATGGCCAGGACGTGAGAGGCTATTCTCAATCGAGGGCCAACAGAAAAGCTGGAAGCCAGAGCCCAAATTTAGTTTGAAACCTGGTACCCAACAGTATAAAGTTAGAAACTCCCTTGAACCATCTGTCCAAACCTCGCTCGGCGAGGAACCTCAGAGTCTAGCTCCTACCCGGACATGAATCCACATCGTCACCATCAGGAGCCACGTGGCCCCAGGACCAGCCGACCTAGCGGCCAGCAGCCAATCCGAAGGGTCTCCGAGGTCTCTGGGACCCGTCTTCCACCCTCTCTTCCCACCACCAAATTCTCTTCTCACTTCCCTGCCTGAGGTCACAACACACGTGCGTGTACACGTACCCCCTTGTGAAACGTCCCATGTGCTTGTCCTTCTGTCAACCCGGCCATGATGGCCTCTTCTTCTCACGGACGTGCGCCTCCCAGCTTCACGCCATGCCCGCATCCCCTTCTGTGATGCTGCTACAATGTATCTGTCACCCCTGAGGGGGAGGATGGGGAGGAAAGAGGCAGCCGCTGTGTGCCGCGGTGGCAGGTTCACACGAGGTACAGTGAGATCCCCAGGATGCCTGCGCACCTGCCTGCCACTTCTAAAGGTTTGTGCAGCGGCCTTGACTGGGCCTCGATCTCCTGTGCCTCCACTGCGGGAACGGCGAGCAGAAGGTGCACCGGAGGACGGGGAGGGCGCAAGGAGCCATTGTGGTCCAGGCCAGTGGCCCATCCTTTCCGTGACCTCCTCCAACAAGTCACCATCCCGGCATGCCACCGTTATCAGTGCACGTCCCAGGTCTGCCCTGTGCCCGCCCCGAGTCAGCCAACACCTGGCCTCCAGCCTCCACGCCCAGCCTGTAGTGTGGACTGACCCGGCCCTTGCCTCCAAGCCACACACAGTCTGATGGATCGGAGGTGAGGATCCTGCCAGAAGGTGGGGCATTAGGACCAAGCTCAAGTTAATTTCCTGACATGATGAGGCATCATCACCCCCTCTTGCTTAAATAGAAGACATAGGAAATAGGAAATATTATTAGTAGAAACATTCTTGGAAGCAGAGCCAGCTGCCCAGCAGCACAGAGTTGGGGGATGCACCTCTAGTACCGGCCCCGGGGCCACCTCCTCCTGGCGGATGCCTGGCAGCTGGCCACACCCAGGTCCTCTGCACCCAGGGCACAGTCAGTCCGATGGCAATTACCAGGTACCCCGGAGGCCCTCTGTTGTTCAATGACATTTATTTCTTAATGAAAATGACACGCAAATGTGAAAATTTATTAGGATTTTTCTAGCTCACGGCAGTAGAACTAACTGACTTTAACAGACGGAAATGACTGGAGAGTCACAATGAGAGAGAGGGGGGCTTCGTGGTGAAGGCATCACGCGCTGTGCCCAACATGGGGCACTTGTCACCCTTGCTTATCAGCCCCAGTAGACTCCCTATAACACCCCTGGGCAGCCGGAGAAGGGGGCCCACAGCCAACCTGCCATGGGGTCAGCTGTGTGGCCTCCTGGCTCACGGTCAGCGGCAGGGAGCAAGCAGACGAGGAACAGGGCCCACGAATCCATCCAAGGGAAAGGTAAGGCTTAACACCGAGGAAGGGAAAGTATTGGCTCAAAACTCTGAAAAGAAGATTGCAAAACCAAAATCGATAAATGTTTCATTCTACGTCTACAAGATGCAATAATATTATGTCAACATCATTTGCTAAATTAATATTCATAACACTGTCATTACACGTAGAAACAACCACAAGAATTCCAAGTGTCAATGAGAAATCGTAGCCAATCATGAATTAAGCAAATTGTTCACAGCTGGATTACTTCAAAGGCAAATTACTTTTAGAACATCTTCCAAGTATTTATAGCAAAAATGTACATTTAATGTAACATTTTATTTATTTTTTTAATGCTGTAGGCTAAGGCCTCAGAAAGAAAGATTTCCTCAGGTCTTTAAACAGGTCTGGCCAGTGTTGTCCTGAACCCACAAAGAAGGGCTATTAAAGCCATCAGTAAATCCAGTTCTTAGCTTAATGACTGAAATGTTGTTGGTCTCCATTAAATCGTAATTATAGCCACAGCAACTTCTTACTCAACATGTCCAGAGGCAAGGGAAACAAAAGCAAAAATGAACTATTGGGACCTCATCAAAATAAAAAGCTTCTGCACAGCGAAGGAAACAATCAGCAAAACTAGAAGGCAACCAATGGGATGGGAGGAGATATTTGCAAACGATGTATCAGAGGGTTGGTATCCAAGCTGGGCATGGTGGCACGTGCCTGTAGTCCCAGCTACTCGGGAGGCTGAGGCAGGAGGATCACTTGAGCCCAGGAGTTCTGGGCTGTAGTGCGCTATGCCAATCAGGTATCCGCACTAAGTTAAGCATCAATATGGTGACCTTTCGGGAGAGTTGGTATCCAAAATCTATAAAGAACTTATCAAACTCAACACCTCCCAAAAAATAAACAACCCAGTGAAGAAATGGGCAGAACACATGAATAGACACTTTTCCAAAGAAGACTTCCAGATGGTTAACAGACACATGAAAAGATGCTCAACATCACTCATCATCAGGGAAGTACAAATCCAAACCACAATGAGATACCACCTCACACCCGTCAGTACTGCTAGAATTAACAACTCAGGAAACAACAGGTGTTGGTAAGGATGCAGAGAAAGGAGAACTCTCTTGCACTGTTGATGGGAATGCAGACTCCTGTGGTCACTGTAGAGAATGGAGGTTCCTCAAGAAACTAAAAATAGGGGCACCTGCGAGGCTCAGCTGGTTAAGCCTCCAAATCTTGATTTCAGTTCAGATCATGATCTCATGACTTGTGAGATTGTGCCCCAAATCAGGCTCTGAGCTGACAGCTGGGAACCTGCTTGGGCTTCTCTCTCTCCCTCTCTCTCTGCCCCTTTCCCCCACCCTCAAAAGAAACAAATAAACATTTTAAAAAAGAAACTAAAAGTAGAACTACCCTGCAATCCAGCAATTGCACTATTGAGTATTTCCCCAAAGGATACAAAAATACAGATTCAAAGGGGCACATGCACCCCAATGTTTATAGCAGTGCTATGGACAATAGCTAAACTGTGGAAAGAGCCCAAATGTCCATCACCTGATGAATGGGTAAAGAAGACATGGTATATAAATACAGTGGAATATTGGCCATCAAAAAGAATGGAATTTTGCCATTTGCAATGATGTGGATGGAAGTAGAGTGTATTGTTAGGCAAAATAGGTTAGTCAGAAAAAGACAAATACCATGTGATTTCACTCACATGCAGAATTTAGGAAACAAAACAGATGAAGGTATGGGAGGGGAAAAAAGATCGAAGGAAATGAACCATAAGAGACTCCTAATGACAGAGAACAGGCTGGGGGGTGCTGGATGGATGTTGGGTGGGGGACGGGCTAGATGGGGGATGGGCATTGAGGAGGGCACTTGGGACAAATCACTGGGTTCCACTCCTGGAACCAATACTGCATTCTTTGTTAACTTACTGAAATTTAAATTAAAAAAAAAAAGACCTAAAAAAGATCTTTTGGGGGCTTTTCTACCCAAGGGGCTCCAGGGAACTAACTTTTACCAAACAGTCCAGCTCTCCTAGGGATGACTTTTCTGAACAGCCCTATCAATTATTTGAAATTTCGATAGCATGCTTTTTATATAAAAACCAACGTCAGAATTCTTCAAGATAAATAAATAAACCCTGATTGCATTTGGAGGCCACACCTGTGATCGTGAGCGTAGGGTCCGGAGTCAGGCTTCCCCAGTGCAAACCGTCGCTCCCGGACTTCACTGGGCGTCCTGTGCCGAGTAGGGCAGCCTCTCTGGGTCTCCTTTTCCTCACGTGTATAATCAGGAGCCCAAGAGGACCCACTTCAAAGGGCTGGGAGAATCAACTGGGTTCACACATGTGAAGCACGGGTAGCTGTGCCGGGCACACGGTGAGTACTGACCGAGTGTGTCGTTCGTGGAAATGTGGATCCCATGTGGGAACGCGAACCCACAGTCATCATCAAGTCTTAACAAAGCGAGTGTGTGCACCAGTGGACGGAGTCGCTTCTTCACCCAGGGCTCTTGGCACAAGGCGAGGGCACATCGCACAGGCGGACCCCAGCTGGGTGTCCTAGGAATGAGCTAGAAATGCGGGCACGGACATGACTCTCCCAGTGAGGCCCCTCACGCCGTTGGCTCTCAAATAGTTTCCAGCCTCCCTGTGGTGGACTATTTACGCCTATAGAGAGAAAACGGAGAACTCTTGTGAAACTACATGATTAATTAATCAACAATTGAGTGGTGGATCTGCAGCAAATGGATGTTTCCTACAGAGGAATCAATTACTTGAATGCCAGCTTAGTGTTTTATAGGCCCCTAAAGATCAAGATAATTCTTTATAAGCATCCATTTTGTTTGTTAGGAGGGAAAGGAAGGGAGGGAGAGAGAGAAAAGGAGGGAGGGAGGGAGAGAGGGAGAGGAGGGGAGGGGAATGGAAAGGAGGGGAAAATAAAGAAGGAAGGAATGAACAAAGGAAGGGAGGAAGGGAAGGGAGTGGAGTGGAGGGGAGGAGAGAGAAGAGGAGGAAGGGAGGAAGGAAGGGAGGGAAGGAAGGGGAGGGAGAGAAGGGAAGGGATGGGTGGAGAAAATAAGGAAAGAAGGCAGGAAAGAAAACCTACTACCAAAGAATTTGTAGTATGAACTCATATGTGAAAGAAAGAAACCCAGACTCCATTTGGTACATGTTATGTGTATGAATCTGTAGGAAACAGGCTGAAGGGTGCACGGGTGTTTTTCGGAGACCCACCTCTAACAGGGCAGATTTTCTGGGGGAGCAGCTGTGGTAGGGGGCCAATGGGGAGGGGGACACCAATGTAAAAAGCAAAATTTGGTGGGTGGATCAGCTGGGTCCCCGGAACCTCAAGCTGAACTCACAGGTCCACACCCCATGGGAGTCCCACACCCCAGAAGTGTGTGTGGAGGTGAACTCACAGGTCCACACCTCATGGGAGTCCCACACCCCAGAAGTGTGTGTGGAGAGGAACTCACAGGCTCACAGGTCCACACCCCATGGGGGTCCCACAACCTGGAAGTGTGTGTGGAGGGGACCTCACAGGTCCACACCCCATGGGGTCCCACCCCCCGGAAGTATGTGTGGAGGGGAACTCACAGGCTCACAGGTCCACACCCCATGGGGTCCCACGCCCTGGATGTGTGTGTGGAGGGGAACAGCAAGGGACCTTTGCCGGAGAAGAAACCCAGCCTCCTACAGGCTGAGTGTCATTGCCCGGCGACAAAGGCAGGAAACCCGCTGACTGGCTGGACGCACTGCTGGGCCACATGAGCCCACGAGAGTCCCCATGAAGCAAGCGCCGCTTCACATGTGTGTCCGGCTGAGCGTGGAAGCTGATGACACGCTCAGGCGGTCTGCACTCCGGGTCCCCCAGCATTCCAGATGCGTGTGTGACATTTGGGTGTCAGCTGAGCCAGGGTAACAACCCTGCCCCCCCCACCCCTCTAAGCCCACCTCTCTCCCCGCAGATGCCCTTGAACATTCACTCACCACCCCTGCGGCACCTAGCACGTGCTCGAAGATGAAGGAGACAGAGGAGACACAGTATGGCCCCTGGGAGAGACAAACACGTGGACAGATGGCCACGGGTCCGTGGGCTCAGGGCTACAAGCTCAGGAAGGAGCAGCCAGGAGGAGATGGCCACTGGGCAGAGCCCCAGAGAAGGGCCAGAGCTGATATGGACAAACCGGGTGACTGTCCACACCCCCGCATCCCCTGATGCTAACATTCCTGACACCAAACTTCGCTGCCGGTGGCTGGACCACAGCCTCTTAGCCACACACGACACTGGGATCACCACGCTGTCCTCTGGCACCAGAGGTGTTTCGGTTTCATCCAAGCACATACAGGACTGTGAACAAAAATGATTAGATCCCTAATAGAAGCCTGTTACCTCCACTCCCCCGAGAAGCTGCAGCTGAGATACTCTGGTCCTGTGGTCAGGGAGGCTTCCTTTCGAGCTGCTCAGATATACTGTGAGCAGTGATCGTACTTAGTCCACTCAGGATGCTGGAAACTTCACACTCAATACACTTGTCGTGGTGTTTTAATGTTTTCCTTCTTGAACAGCCCCCCACCCCAACTCATGTGTACCCTCCCTTGGGTCACCCATGCCTCGTAATATTGAGTGGATGCAAATCAGTTTCCCAATCTCCTTTTTAAATTTTTTAAAGCAGGCTCCATGCCTGTTGTGGGGCTCGAACTCACAACCCCAAGATCAAGAGTCGCAAGCTCCACCGACTGAGCCAGCCGGGCGCCCCCCCAAATCTCCTTTTTTAAAGTTTTTAATTTTTATTGTTTATTTTGAGAGAGAGGGAGAGTGAGTACATGAGTAGGGGAGGAGCAGAGAGAGAAACAGACAGAATGCCAAGCAGGCTCCGCACTGTCAGCACACAGTCCGACATGGGGTTCAATCTCACGAACCATGAGATCATAACCTCAGCCAAGATCAAGAGTTGGATGCTTAACCAACCAAGCCACCCAGGTGCCCCAAAATCCCCTTTTTTAATGCTTACATACTTATTTTGAGAGAGACAGAGACAGCACAAGTGGGGAAGGGACAGAGAGAGAGAGAGGGAGAGAACCCCAAGCAGACTCCACACCACCAGCACAGAGCCCTACATAGGGCTCGAACTCACGAAACCATGGGATCATGACCTGAGCCAAAACCAAGAGCTGGATACTCAACAAACTGAGCCACCCAGATGCCCCCAAATATCCTTTTTTTCTTTTAGGACACAAGTCTAGATCTGGGCATTCAGATGCCAAAGAACAGAAGGAGGCCAGGGTATCATTTTATTCCACCCGACAAGTACCGACTGAATATCTTCTCTGTATAGGACGTTGTGCTAAATGCTAATGTATGCAAATACGTAAAGGACCCCCTTCAAGATACTGACAGTCAAAAATGATAAGACCAGTATTAGGAAAGGGAGCAAGCAGAACAAGGCAGGAATGTGTAACGAACGACAGGCAGGCACTCAGAGAGAGAAATCACTGTCAGAGAGGACACTGCAAAGTTCTCCAACAAGATTCTATGTGTACCAAAATTATCTTAAAGATAAAACATTTCCAGGGCCAAACACTGGAGAAACAAGCAAGTTCCTGCTACACTGTTAGCAATCCAAAGTTGAGGCAGAAAAGAGGATACAAGTATCGTAGGGATCCCGTTAGCACATAGACCGAATCAATGGCAGTCAGAGCCAGCTGTTGCCGGGGCACCTGCTCATGACACTTGCAAACAGAGAAGACTTCGCCCACAGCTCCCGAGGGAGCACAGTAGGAATGCCTCCACATTGCAGATGGGTGTTGTGAACCTGAGGTCTTCAAATATTTTAAAAGTACAATAACAGGTGCCAGCGTGAACACAGAGGAAAAGGACCCCTCGTGCACTGGTGGTGGGAATGCAAACCGGTGCGGCCACTCTAGAGAACAGCGTGGAGGTTCCTCAAAAAAACTTAAAAGTAGAATTACCATATGACTCAGTAATACTCCACTCCTGGGTATTTACCTAAAGAATATGAAAATACTAGTTCAGAAAGATATATATGTCCCCATGTTTACTGCAGCACTATTGATAATAGCCAAATTACAGAAGCAAACCAAATGTCCATTGACAGATGAATGGATAAAGAAGATGTATGTATACACAATGGAATATTATTCAGTCATGAAAAAGATTTAAATCTTGCCATTTATTACAACGTGGATGGACCTAGAGGGTAAAATGCTAAGTGAAATAAGTCAGTCAGAAGAAGACAAACACCATACCATTTCCCTCATATGTGGAATTATGAAATAAAACAAAGAAAAAAGAGAAAAAAACCCAGAGTCTTAAATACAGACAATTGATGGTCACCAGAGGGGAGGAGGGCAGGATGGGTGAAACAGGTGAAGAGGATTAAGAGTGCACTTACCTGGATGAGCACTGGGTGTGAAGTATAGAGTTGTTGAATCACAGGCACCTGGGGGACTCAGTCAGCTAAGCGTCTGACTCTTGATTTTGGCTCAGGGCATGATCTCAAAGTTTGTGAGTTTGAGCCCCACTTCAGGCTCTGTACTGACAGCTTGGAGCCTGGAGCTTGCTTCACATTCTGGGTCTCTCTCTCTCTCTCTCTCTCTCATAAATAAATAAACATTAAAGAAAAAATGATAACTATAGACTGACTTCTAGCTAAGATGGAGAAACAGAGCCCGGATTTACCTCCTGCTTGAACCAACTAAGAAAACAGAGAAACTATATAAAACTGTGGTTTTCCAGACACAGGATGGGAGGCAGGCAATAAAGGATGGTGATCTCTCAGAGATCAGAGACAAACGTGAGTCCGATGTGGGCCCACATTACTGTGTTGGGGGAGTTTCCAGGCTACAGCTCAGAGAGGAGGAAGGGAACCCAGACAGAGCCCCATGGTCTCCCGGAATTGAGGACACAGATATGGGAATACAGAAGGGCCAAGACAGCTAGCCTCCGCAGGACAAAGTGCTAAAGATGAGAGAGGTGTGCACAGAAAGAGCTCAAGAGAGCTACAGAAATAAATTCCTCCTCTAGTCATCAGCCAAGTGCTGCCCAGCTTGTATGTGTGAGGAAACTAAGGCTGGGGAAAGAATCACAAGAAAAGTCCTAGAAAGAATAATTCCTGGAGGTTTCACAATGACTGGGAGAGTTCCTGTTCTTACCAGGAAGAGTGAAAACTCTCATAATTCCCAGAGCCTCAGTAGAGTACACAGAAGGCGTGTACCGGTATTGGGGGAAATTATCCACAGATTAAATGCTGCTCTGGTCCCACTTAATGAATATTAAAAGCAAGATGGGAAACTCTCAAACGAGTAACTTAAGCACATCCCAAAATAAAGTTCAATAATATTTAGAGGAAATATAAGAGTATCTAGGACCAAACAAGATAAAATTAACTGACTGGCATCCAATCAAAAATTACAGGGTATGTAGAAAAGCAGGAAAATATAATCTATAACAGAGAGAAAAATCTATCAACTGAAACTGATCCAGTAACCACAAAAATGATAGAATTCGTGGACATGGCTATAAAAACATCATTTTCATACGATGGAAAATCTAGAGGAAATATTGTACATATTAAGTACAGATACAGAAGATATTAAAAAGATTCTAACTGAAGGTCTATAAATGAAAACTAGAATGTCTAAGATTAAAAGTATCCTGGATAGATTTACAGGACATAGAAATTGCCAAGGAAAAGATTTGTGAACATAAATACATAGCAATAGTACCAGTAGCATAACTTCAAGAAGTGAAACACCTGGAATCCAAAAAAGAGAGGAGAGAGAAGCACAGGAAAAGTATTTCAAAGAAATTTTTCCCAGTTTGTTTAAAACTTTATAAGCCCCACAGATTCAAGAAACCCAGTGAACAGCAAGCAGAAGAAACATAAGGAAAACTACACCAATACACATCAAAAATCAAACTGCTCATAACCAGTGATAAAGAAAAAGTCTTAAAAGCAGCCAAAGGAGGAAAACACATGACATACATCAGAAGAGGGAAGGGCAGCAGACTTCTCTCCGGAAACAACAGAAGCTAGAAGACAGTGGAGCAAAATGTTTTCAGTACTTGTCAACCCTGACTTCTATACCCAACTAAAATATATTTCAAAAAATGAACAGGAAATAAAGATTTCTGCAGACCTACAAAAGTTGATAAATTTATCCTCCTAGGGTAAGCCCCAAAGTCAACAGCTAAAAACTGGTCAGACCCTTCCATTCTATCTCAGGGGTATGAACGAATTCATCATCAGCAAACCAGCCCTTCAAGAAGTATTAAAGCAAGTCCTTCAGGCAGAAGGAAAACTATAATGGATGATGGTGTACATCTACACAGCAGAATGAAAAGCACAGCATGGTAATCATGCAGGTAAATGTACTGTTTTCATCTTGTCACATAACAAATTACCACGAATTTAGTGGTAAAACAACACCTATTTATTATCTCACAGCTCCCATAGGTCAGGAGTCTCGGTTCGGGTTCACGGGGTCCTCTATTCATGGTCTCACTAAACTAAAATCAAGGTTGTGAACCTGAAGTCCCTTTTCCTTCTAGCTGTCGGCCGAGGATGACTTGCAGCTCTCAGCAGCTACCCACGGGTCCTGGCCATATGGCCCCTCCACGGACAGTTCACGACATGGTTGTGTGCTCTTTCAAGGTTAGCAGGAGAATCTCTCACACTTCTCACTTTGAGCCTCTGACCTCCAAACCGTTTTTCAAAGGGCTCACCTGGTTAGGTTAGACCTCCCAGGATAATCTGTCTCGAGTAATTCAAGGCCAACTCATTAGTGAAGTAGTCACAGAGAGATCTCATCGTATTCACAAGCCTTACCCACACTCACAGAGAGGGGATTATTACAAAGCATAATGCACAGTAGGGCATGACTCCTGGAGACCTTGTGTGAACTCTGCTTTCCACAGTAAATATAAAATGTTCTACTTATTATTTAAATCTTTTTATGAGCTAGCCGACAATTGAAAGCAATTATAATAATATAATCTGATGTTTATAGCACATATTCAAATAAAATGTATAACAACAAGATCACACAAAGGATGAAGGGCAGGTTGAAAATACACTGTTATAAGTTGTTTATGATATATGGCTGGCATAATATTACCTGTGACAAGTTGAAGATGTAGACTATAAACCCCAAAGCTAACACTAACAAAAGACAGAGTTAAAGCCAATAAACCAAAAACGTAAATAGAAGGGAATCCCAAACAGTACTCAGCTGATCTCCAGAAATGCAGAAGCAAGAGGAAAGTGGTTTAAATGGTACATCTTGGAAAGCGATGGTTGGTGGAGCCCTTCCCACCTTCCCCGCTAAGTCTCCAGGCCCATGTAATACACTGTATCTAGTGGAGCCATGAGGTACAATGGTTACTCCCTTGGGGTGTCTTCCACCTTCTGGAGGATGCACCCTCTCAGGGCATCATCTCCAATTTGATGCCTCTGTCTTGCCTTCAAAAAAGGACTCCATTTTTCCTTCACTCCAGCACCTTCTGAGTGATGGAGAGGGTGAGGGGGCAAGTGGATCCCATAATCACATCCCCACTGCTCCATCTCCCGTCCTGTGCCATGGGTTCCTTGATGCGTGGTGATGTTACGTGGGATCCCATGCTGGGGGGTCAGACGCTGAGCCCTTCAGTTGGTGGTGCTGACTGAGACCCTCAAGTCAGGAAAGACAAACTCGTACCTGGAATATGTGTCTATTGTAGGCAAGATGTTCCACTCTGCCTTCCAAGTGGAACAGGTTTAGTGCGATCAACTTGACTCCAAGTGGTTGGTCTGTCTTCTCAAGAGATGATGACTTATCAGGAGCTTAGCACTGATCCCTGTTACCAGAAGACAAGCATTTGGTGGCAGCAGTGTCTGTTGCAGCCTTGTCACGTCAGTCCCCGCTGCTGTGTCCAGGTAGCCTCCATCCTGCCAACAAGATTACTCCGTTCATGCACCCTTCATGCTAGCACTGGAGTGACCAATGAGAGAGGCTAGCCTACATCAACCACCCAAACCATTCGGCCTAGTTGGTTGGTTAGTGCATCTTCTGTAGTAGATGCTGTAAACCAGACAAGTCCAGGACGACATTTATTATCTGGCTTCCATTTGCCTACCTAATCTTATGGAAATCCCTGTAACACTTTGGGTTCCGAAGACTTGATTTCAACTCTGACCCTATATAGAGCATTCACTGAAACGTCAGAACATTCCCTTTTCCTCAGTAAACAGTTACCCAAGTGAAGGACGATAGGTCACTTTGGGGAAGGATTGGGGGAATTGTTATCACAGCCCCTTGCCGTGAGTTGTGAGGTCCTTCTATGGCAGAGGTCATGGAAATTTGGCCTCTTCTGTAGTCAGTTTTGGGTCTGAAAATGGTCTCATGTCTGGAAAGGAGTGAAGAAATTATTACTTTTTAAATTGCGACAGTTGCCCTCAGCCTCCTGGCCATCCATCCTTGATTGTGTTGATTGCACATCTGAGCAACAGCTCTGGCACTCATGCCTCTTGGCCCCTAGGGACACCGTGTTCTGTTAAGTATCCCCATCAGTCCCTGAGAGCCTGGTCCTGTGGCTATCACCCTGACCTTGTCTCTCATTATACTAATGATCATGCTCCATCTTGCTTCTGACACATATGTGTCACCACCTGGCCTTAATTATTTTGGATTCTGTAATTTCCATTTCTGTTAGAGGATTCAGTTCTGTCACAGCATCTCCTCGCAGCAGCCCTGCAGAGAGGTCACTATTGAGCTTCCCACTGATGCATGCACTGTATCTCGTGGGTAAACAGAGTTCTCTGAGCTGCCCACCAAATACAGTCGTGGGTGAGCTTTCCACCTTTGATAAGATTTCCACTCTCACATGCCCACTTCTCTGAGACTGGTGATTCCTTCTTCCACTGCCCCAGCATTTGACATTTATACCTCTGTTAACATGAACCATTGTTATATACCCCTTGCAGTATATTAGCACCATCTCCCAGGGGCTTTGCAAGGATATTAAATCCTGTACCATGAAAGCATAGTCCCATATTGATAAAATTCCATCATCCAACTTTATGTCCTCTCCCAATCTAGAACCCTCAGAACCCTTTCCCACATACACTGATCTACAACCCCAGAATGCTGAGAATTCTCCCCCATGTACACTGATCTATTACTCTCTGGATCTTCCCTAACATACACTGATCTAGAAACATCAGAATCTGCCCCCACATACACTGATCTACTGATCTAGAACCCTCTCTCAGAATCCCCCCACAAATATGGATCTAGAACCCTCCAGATCCTCCCCCCACATACACTGATCTAGAACCCTCAGAATCCATCCACACATATAGTCCCCCAGCTTGTGACAGGGAATAGTGTGGACATCTTGGAGCCCTTTCCTCCCTTCACAGGCCCATCACATCTCCAGCCAGGCTACGGAAGGACTCAACCCTACTTATTGGCCTGGTGGCATCATTGTGAAGAAAGAGGAAGTGATAGCAGAGAGAAACAAGTTACTTCTGTGGGCCCAGAAGGTTCAGAGGCATCTAGAGATTCAAGGCTTTATTGACCCAGATGTTCCCACTGCGTGTCTCAGGATTCCACTCTGCCCCACTCAGGGCCATGACCTTGGCATAGCAGGCTTGACAGAACTAACAATTCAGCCCTCTTAGGGCCGAATTGTTTGGGGCCAATTAAGTTTCCAATTAAGTTTGGGGACATTTGGCACAGCCTTCCCATTTGGGCTTATTTGGTGATTGATTACCATTAGCCTTCACTATCTTTCTCCAATGCACTGATTGCCCCGGTCTATGATTCTCCAGTTCTCGCTTCTGTTCCTAAATTACTACTTCCTCCTTAATTGGCAAATGCCTGACATGCCACCCTGGCCACTGCATTCATTTCCACTGGTGTTTCATTCCAGTTGACCCCTGCAAAAGTTCAGATGACTACATCAGTACAGCACGCCAGGGGCGATCTGTGCTCCCCCACCCCATCAGTGACAGACATCTCACTCCCAGGGAGTTGGAGGGGGATCAATATAGGTGTCCAATATAGGCAAGTGAATGGATGGTGCACAGGGAGATGGCTGCGGGGATGGGTGGAGTTCTCCAGAAGCCCACCTGGTTAGCCTGAGAAGTAGCTGAGAAACACTGGCATTTCCTAACCAAAAGTTTTCCTTTAATAAGAACACTATACAGTCAAAAGGGATAGAAAAAGCAAGTCTTTGGGGACTTCTGACTTCTCAGCAATTAATAATAAATCCATAAAGTCAAAACTAAAATGAACAATCACTAACCAGATATATTATGACCGTGAAACACTAAGGTAAGTTCTAGTACACTTCAGTCAGAGTCAACATCAGCCAGAGGGGCCAGAGGAGTCACTCCGCCCCCTCCCCCCACCCCCCCCCCCCCCCCACCAGGCCCGGGACCCAGTTTCTAGGTCACTCTCAGCCCTGCCTCCTTGAGGATATTCATGGTGTAGTTACCAGGCAAAGCCCAGGAAAGAGAAGGGCACAAAGAGAATTTCTTCACCTTGAAAACTGCAGCACTGTTTCCAGACCAATTCAGAGTTCCGGGGCCTCTCTGTTCTTCCCTGGTCATTTATCAAATTGCCAGAGAAGCTGAAATATCTCCAATTGTAAGGAAGTATCGCTGTTTTGAATTTTGACATCCTTTGGTTTGTTCAGCCTCCAGCATGGAGACCTTGCAGGTGTGAACACAGGTAACCCCTGGGCCCTCGCACATCGGTCACTCCTTCAATGGTCCAAGTAAGTGGCTGAATGCCTTAGTTCTGCCTTACGAGTGTCACAGGCTTTGCTGCTAAAAATATGCGCCCTGGCCAGAGCCCCGCGTCACATGTGCCCTGTCACTGTCTCTTCAGGAAAGATTCTCCATGAGGAGCACCAGCGGACAATGAGACAGTGTCACAGACTCGAAGACATTTACCTGTCAGAGCTGAGGCTTCTGCTGACTGTAAGGCTTCCTGAGAGTTGGACAGACGGCACCCCTGAGTCCAGACCAGAGGAGGGGCCCTGGTGAGGTCAGGGGGATGATCGCAGCTCAGTGTTCATTACACAAACGTTTGTGAGTACCCACTATGTGCATGTGCCGCTGACACCGGAGAGCAAAACCCACCCAGGCCCTGCCTTCTAGAAACTTCTAGTAGGGAAAACAGAAACTGATATAAATATATGTGTAGTATATACATATACATGCACGTGTGTGTACATATAAACAGAACACCTGTGGACAAGCTGTGGGAAGATCTGTGAGGGTCGAGGTCCAGAAAGTTCCGTGAGGGAGCACAGCATAATCTGCTCTGGTCTGAGAGGGCAGGGAAGGCTTGCCTGGGGGCCCCCTGAGTCTTGTCGGCAGCTCCATCCCCCCCCACCACCAGGGCTGAAGACTGAACACTGCGTTTCCCAGACTCCCTTGCCAGCTGGTTCTGCGTGGGGAGGCACCAGAAGGAGGTGGGAAGTCAGAGGCAGGGAAATGTGGCTGCAGTCCCGACGCCGCTGACTTGGCAGCCATTGGCTCAGGGCAACCCTGGGCTCTCTTCTGCACATCCAGCCCCTGGAGGTGGCCAGGCTTCCTGAAGCAGCCAGTCTTGGAGTCGTCCACCTTCCCCTTTCTGCTCAGCCACTCTTGCAAGACCTCTGTTACCAAGTCCCTGCGTTAAATTCCCTCTGTTTGAAACCCCAGAGGAGTTGGTGCTCCCCAACGGCACTAATACTCAGCTCCTGACACAGCCTTGCAAACGGACCCAAACATGGGCACCTGGATGGGTCACCGGAGGGGATGCAAGCTGATGCAAGGCTCGAGACCCATGAAGCTTCGATAACCATGACAGAGAACCTCTTGTCCCTCACAGACCAGGAGCCCATCTACTAAAGGTCAGACTTCACATCTGCTCAGGCAGGTCGCAGAATTATCATTAACAGACTCACCATGTCTCTTTTGAGTCCTGTGATCTATAACCAAGTAAGCAACCCAGCTGTGGTTCTAAGTCGTGGGCCTAGAGGCTCACAAGACACACTTGGCACGCTTCCACCCCCAGGGAGGTCCATGCGCAGATCTGAGGAAACGCATTCCAAGCAGAAGGAACAGCAGGCGCAAGGCCCCAAAAGGGAGCCAGCATGGAGAGTCTGAGGGGCAGGGAAAGGGCGATGTGTCTGGAGCATGTCAAACGAGGAGGAGGGCAGAGGGACATGGTGCCAGAGAGACCGCGGGGTCACGTCTGGCCCGGCCAGAGTGGGGACTCATTTTATCCTGGTTTAATAAAATCCAGTTGACGGTGAAAAACAGGTGGATTCCTGGGGTTCTGACACTAAGCACCCAGAGTCAGTGCAGACCCCCCTGGTTCAAGGCAGTCACTACTTCAATGCCCACTATGAGTTCAAGGTCCTGAAGCCACCCATGCTTCTGACCTGCTGGCTAGAAATGCAGGGGTCACTATGGCCTCCTCAGGTTTGATAACTCACTAGGATGACTCGGCACTGGGGACCAGCCAGGTCTGGGGGAGGCCCAAATCTTCTCCCTTGGGGACTCCCCAGGGACTCAGGGTACATCACCAACCAGGGCTCCTCACTCCAGCCTCGGTCCCCTGTGTCTGTCGGGGTTTGTCACTACGACGACACTGGCAGATGGAATCATGGGCCACATGGTTGGACTGCATCTTCAATGGCCTCTCCTCCCCGAGGGTGGGCTGGTGCCATGTGGTTTACTGCCAGACTGACCACAAGGCTGTGCTTCTGGCTGTGGGCCATCTTGTCGGCATAAACCTTCGAGACCCACCTTGAAACACAATGGCGCTCCCATCCCTTGGGAAATGTCATAGACTTTAGAAGCTCCATGCTCAGAACCTGGGACAAAGACCAAAGACATTCTTTATGATGTAACAGGAGAGTTTCGTAACCAGAGTTAAATTTTAGAAAGATCATCGCAGCCGCTGTACGGCAGGGTGGATGGCAGAGCCGAGAGTCTATGGTGGTGTTCCCAGGAGATGGCGCCTAGTGTCCTTGGTCCTGTCCATTTCCAAGCCTGGTTCTGTAGCCTTCCCAGGGATTCTGGGAGCTACAAAGTACCCTCGTAACAAACAGTGCTTTTTTTTTTTTTTAATATATTTTTATTTATTTCTAGGAGAGAGAGAGACAGCATGAGCAGGGGAGGGCCAGAGAGAGAGGGAGACACAGACTCCGAAATAGGCTCCAGGCTTCGAGCTGTCAGTCAGCACAGAGCCCGACGTGGGGCTCGAACCCGCGAACCGCGAGATCATGACCTAAGCGAAAGTCGGACGCTTAACCGACTAAGCCACCCAGGCGCCCCAACAAACAGTGCTTCTGCTCCAGTTCACGGGATTGGTGTCTGCAGTTTTCTACCAAGAGCCCTAGGCGTTGTACGCCTTTGTAGGCCCCTACGCTGTCTCTTCCAGAAAACAGAATGCGGTGGGGCCTTGAATGCTAGGCACAAAGCGCCGACTTACGAAAAGGGAAACCACCAAATCTTTGGCTGGAGAGAAGCGCGATGGAAGTGTCGTCTGAATGGTGGCAGCAGGCTGGATTAGAGGTGGCAGTGGTGGAGACAGAGAGAGACAAGCAGTGTTCAAACAAGATACAGTAGTCTCCTCCGCACGGAAGATGGAAGAGAAAGAAATCGTCATCATAAAATGCAAAGTTGTTCATGAGAGAGAGGAGCAAACCCCCAAAGTTACAAACTGCCAATTCATGAAGAACATCCCCCAAAGAACAGTCAGTTCCTCGCCGAGTCCTTTCTGCTTCTTCCGAGGTCAAGAGGCTGCATCCCAGCCCGCTAAAGGCCCAGATGCTCAAATCTGACGAACGGCTACCTCTCCTTGAAGGGGAAATGGGGCGGTTTTGCTCACTCGGCCCCATTTTTCCAGTTAGGCAGATGTATATCTTGTTCGCACACACACCCTATTCAAGAGCCTCGTCTCCCTCTTTCCTCTCGTGCAACTTGTCCTCAGCTCCCGCAGCAGAATGTCCCTCCCTTTGTCCTCCATTTTCTTTCATGTGTGAGGCAAGGAAAAGTGAGCCCCGACGTGGCCAGCGCCCACAAGCGCCCAATCGTGCCAGCGGCACGCCCTCACAGGGAGGAAGGCGGCCCGACACTGGGAAGCGAGGTTTCACATCCTAAAGATCCAACCACCTCCCGGACCCTCCAAGGACACACATTTCCCCACAGACTATCCGCCAGCACCGATCTACACCATCATCCTTCCTTAATTAATCCTATGTCCCCGCAGGTGTCACTGTTTAGTAAAAATGAAAACCTTCCGTAATCAACGTCAGGGATGAGGGATTAAGTCACTTACCTACGTGCTAACGCTGCAAGGGAAATGGACTGTGTGACGAATTTGTCTTGCAAACACACAACATGGCATCGATATTGTATGTTTAAATGGTGTTGGTGGCCCAGCCTAGGCATCCAGTTGTATTCTTAGGAGAAGGGGCATTAGGTCTTCAAACAAATGGACTTCCAAGCTGATTGCCGGAAAGGCAGGGTTTGAAAGCTGAACACAGCTTAACTCTTAATAAAAAAAAAAAAATTCTAACAAGACGTATAAAGTTATATAATTATTTTAGGTGTAGTAACGGAGAATTCCAACACGCATGTTGAACGCATGTGGCTTCCGTCCTCTCCACTTAGTCGATCTGGCAAGCTGCCTGTTCTCTCTGTTGTTCTAAAGCCGTCAGCGTGATGCTGCTGGCTCACAGCGTGAGAAACGAAAAGCTGGAGGTGTGCTTGCTGCCGCCCGGGTTTTCTAAATATATTTATTAGTGCTCCTTGAATAACCCTCGAAGCTGGTGTCTCTCTCAATTTAGAGCCCCTTCTCACTCGGTTTAGCAACACCCTCTCCCTTTTTGTTGTTCAAAAGCCAGATGCTGCTGCATTTATTTACATTTTTTAAATGAATGAAACTCTCGACTTGCTGACATGTGGGAGAGTCTAAAAAGGCCCCGTGTAAAGCCATCCTGGCGACTACCCGCAGGGGCAGTAGGGGATGAACGAGCTCTCCCCGCAGCACATGTTATGTTTTCAAGGGAAGTGCTTGAGTGGGAATGAAAGGTTCAGCGACCTCAGTACTGAGTGACACAGAAGACACGGTTTGGGTTGCATTTCAAGTTGCCGAATGAAATTTCAAGTCGAGGCCACGAGACAGAAAGCACGGGAGCGCAATGGGACGGAAGCATGGCTGCATTTGCACTGCCGGCTCCCGGGACCACACTTCCTTCTTTCCCGCTTTTGCCCCCTGCGAAGAGAGGGCCGGGGCTCCGGGCTGCGATCTCCAAGGCCAGCCTCCCGATGACCTGCAGTGTGACCTCGACCGTCTCCGTGTACCCGCTGACAGGTGTGCAGAACCCACCGGGCGTGAAGCCTGCTGGGATGGAGCCACGGGGCCACAGAAGTGAGGAGGATCCCGTGGCTCCTCCTCCCGCAGCTCACGACCGGGAGGGAAAGCGAGTGGCAACAACACAGAGTGGAGAGGAAAGAAGTTCTCTAGGAGAGGAAGCCAAGCGGGGGCCACTCACTCGACCCGGCGGCTGAGGGAAAGCTCCCCGGGGAGGCGGGTCTGAGTGGGGAATCGAGGAGGAGCCCACAGACGACCGAGCAGATGCGGAGGCAGGAACGGCAGGTGGAGCTGCACGGGGGCGAGGGAGCTGGAAAGGCAGGTCAGGGCCACATCCTCGAGGGCCTTGAGGCCACGATCTGGAGTGGAACCAGACACTATCTGACCCGTGTCATAGAAGAACGTCCACGCAGGGCGCCTGGGGGACTCAGGCAGTTGAGTGTCCAACGTCAGCTCAGGTCATGATCTCACAGTTTGTGGGTTTGAGGCCCGCATCGGGCTCTGTGCTGACAGCTCGGAGCCTGGAGCTGCTTCCGACTCTGTGTCTCCCTCTCTCTCTGCCCCTCCCCTGCTCACACTCTGTCTCTCTCTCTCTCTTAAAAATAAAGAGACATTTAAAAGAAGAGAAAAGGACACCCATGTGACACGACCCATGTCACAGAAGAACGCCCACATGAAACACGCAGAGTGGAGTTAACCAGCACGGAAGGCAGAGCAGAGTCATACGCTGGGACGGGAGGCTCACGGGAAGAAAGCACAAGGGTTGGCATCGAGAGGCACCGGAGTCCAGAGAGAACGGAGAAGAGGCCTGAAGCTGGCAGGGCGCCCGGCCGGCACAGAGGCTCCAGCGGCCATGGAAGCAAACTCGGCAAACGAAGCAGTGAAGCGGGAAGTGGGTGTGTTTCAAGGCGGTGAGTTTTCATCACGGATGAGGGACGTGCATAAGGACACACAGGAGACTGTAGGAGGTGCGGTCACAGGGGAGACCCCAAGGGGAGGGAGCCTGGAAAAGAAGATAAAAGATAGGAAGATGGAACCTCGAGGAAAGCTGCATTTAAGTTGTTAATTTAATCTGTGAGCAGAAAGGAGACCAGGAAGAATCGCCCTCCAAGATGCAGTGAGAGCCAGAGGAACATTCCTGGGCGCTAATGAAGGGGAACAGGGACAATCCCCCCAAACCAGGGGCGTGGGAGACAGAGGGGTTCAGTCGATTGAACATCCAATTCCTGATTTCGGCTCAGGTTAGGATCTCACGGTTCCTGAGTTCAAGCCCTGTGTCAGGTTCTGTGCTGACAGCGTGGGGCCTGCTTGGGATTCTCTGTCTCTCGTGTGCTCTCTGTCTCTCAAAATAAATAAATAAACTTAAAAAAATTTTTTTTCAAAATTAAAAAAAAGAAACTCCCCCAAACCAAAGCTCTTTGAGTTTGCTCCCTGTCTTTACTAGAATCACAGGGAAACAATCAAACCAAGACTGGCCTTGGGAGGGGGATCTAGGCTTCAAGGCTCCAACCCCCCCCACTCCGCCCCCGCCACACACCTACTTGTGAATGATTCAGGACACACGCCTCCCCTCGGCAGAAAACCACCAGGTCTGCAAGCCTCAGACAGGATGGTGCCGGCACCCAACAAAGTCGGCAGCTTGGCAAAGTCGAGGTTGCAAACATTCCCCCTCAATCGGTGGGTCTGATTTCTGTTCTTCAATCTGCCCTTCCTGCCCCAGGTCCCATGCCGCCCATGGAGGGAACAGAGTCGTGCGTTAGGGGTGACGCTGACATGAGCAGTCGGTGGCTCACAGCCCATTGGCTCAGCCGACACTGTCTGGGTGTCTCCCTGAAGCGGAAGGTAGCTGTCTAACCACTGAGCTACACACCGTGTGTCTGCACAGCCTCTCCACTCAGGGAGAGAAGAGGGGACAGGCGTGGATGTGCCCAGGGGGAGAGGAGGGGGGACAGGTGCAGATGTGCTCAGGGGGAGAGAAGAGGGGACAGGCACGGATGTGCCCAGGGGGAGAGGTGAGGGGACAGGTGCAGATGTGCCCCAGGAGGAGAGGTGAGGGGACAGGTGCGGATGTGCCCGGGGGAGAGAAGAGGGGACAGGTGCGGATGTGCCCAGGGGGAGAGGTGAGGGGACAGGTGCAGATGTGCCCCAGGAGGAGAGGTGAGGGGACAGGTGTGGATGTGCCCAGGGGGAGAGAAGAGGGGATGATCTAGTACAATTTCCCGCTGGGCAATGAGGAGGGGCGTCAGAGACATGACCAATGCCCCCCGCTAAGTCCCGCTCTCCTACACAGGAACAGCAAGGGCACCTGTTCTCCCTGACGGGGAATCCGAAACCAGCCGTCAGCCCTGGTTCCCTCTCCAAGCGGGTCCCCTTCACTCCTTGTCCATTTCCATGTCTGGGAAGATCCGTCAGTGACCCCCTTCCAGGTGGGGCCGGTTTGGGCACCAGGGCTGAGCAAGTACCGGCCCTGCCAGCCAAGCTCACCCTCCTCTGGCAAAGAAACCCTGAGGAGACCAGTACTAGTACGACTGAGTACTCAGTCAGTCCCTTAGCCCAGTACCTAGCATTCCATCAGCTCAGTACCTAGCACTGCATCAGTCTGCTGGCCCAGTACCTACTGCTCTGTCAATACATTTGCATTTAGTCATTTCATGGGATATTAACCAAGAAGTCAGCCTTACCGCGGGCTCTGGCCTGGGAGTTCCATCTCTTAGCAAAGGCCTGGCCGCCACCCCCCTCTCCCCCTCACAGCAGTAATGGGACATTGTCAGCTCCATCACAAGTAATGCCACACCCAGGATCGATTCTGGCTGGGAAGCTTCCACGCGCACACTAGCTCAGGTGTGTAAGTGGTCAGATCGAAGCAGGGAGGGAGGTTTATCAGGTAGTGAGGCCAGGCAGGAATCTGTCAGCTGCACACGAGCTCCAGCAATTTCATTCGGACCACGTTTCTCCCTCACTTTGATCCTCCTTTCCTCTGACTCAGCTTCCTTTATTCGTGCAGGCAGGCAGGCAGGCAGGCAGGCAGGCAAAGCTGCCAGCAGCCACCGTGGCTTACACACTCCCCTGCAGACCCCCTCCCCCGGGTGAGGCCAACATGTCTCCTCCTGAAACAAGCCCCCCGGCCTGGCCCAGGTCATGTTCCCACCCTTAGGACGGTGGAGACAGAATCCTCCCCCGACACCCTCCACGCCAATGTCACCAGAGGGGGCACAGCGGAGGTAGGACAGGTGAGAACAAAGTCATTCCCTACCTGGAAGGTGTCAATCACTTGGAGCAAATGGTTGTGGCAAACAGTCGCCCACCCCGGGTCCCTTTCCGATCCTCCTTTTCCCGGCTGATGGAATCTCAATTTTGCTCGCTTGGCAATATTCCAGGAAAGAGCATCCTCTCTGAAAGGAAAGAGGTCTGGGCAGAGAGCCCACGCACGTGCAGGCCTGGCCTGCTCCCAGTGCCTGGCTCTGGGCCAAGTACATGGGGATGTGATGATTGGAGCTGCTGCAGCCGCCTTGTGGACCGTGACAGGAGGCCCAAGAGAAGAGCAGAATGCCAGCCCAGAGCCCGATGTCCCAGAGCTACGGACCCAGCTCCAGACCCGCCGTGTCCGGGCTGCTTGTGGGGAAAACGACACGCAAGGAGCCAGGCTGTTTCTCATGGACATGTGCTAACTGTTCCACGACACTCCTCAGACACGCGGGACCCCTCTTCATGCTGCAGTGGCAAACAAGGAGCCGACGGGCCTTCAGCCAACCACCTTTGCTGCGTTAAAACTGTCTGGATCATCAGCCCTGACAGCACGCAAACACAGGACTGAACGAGGAACACGAGCTACAGACGGTCCTCCTGCCCCAGAATGTCTGTTGCTCATTTCCCTTTACCTTGTAGCAGGTTGACTCTTGTGAAACTGACCGGTTCAACCTACTGCAGTCTCTTAACTGGTGGGGATGCCCTTGTCCATCCTTTTATCAGGGCGTGTCCATGTCAACAAGTGAAGAGGCACATTGCTCCCCCATCTCCCAGCCATGGCAGATCCTTGAAGAACATTTGGAAAAAGCATCAACAGTATGTGGTGCTGGCGGGGGGGTGGGGGGGGGAGCGTGCTGGGTGACAAGGCACAGCTATGACTCATCGGCTGGCTGTGTAGCCTGGGTCTCCGGGCACCATCCAGTAGAACTTTCTACAATGACGGCAATATTCCATTCTGCACCGTCTGGTAGGGTGGCCACTGGCCATATGTGACTATTCGGGTCATGTGAGCCCTTGAACGGTGGCCAGGTATGACTGAGAAACTGAATTTTAATTGCACTTAATTTTAATTCATTTCCATTGCTGCATGCTGGCTTGCGGCAGCCACACTGGTCGGTGCCACTCGAGACTTCAATGACCGTCCCTGTGGCCTCAATTAAATTGCACCAACAGGGGCTCCTGAGGGGTTCAGTCAGTTAAGGGTTGGACTCTGGATTTCAGCTCAGGTCATAAGTTTGAGCCCCATGTCGGGCTCTGTGCTGATAGCTCAGAGCCTGCTTAGGATTCTCTTTCTTTTCCCCTCCCCAGCTTGCACTCACTCTCTCAAAATAAATAAACATTTTTTAAAAATTAAGAAAGACCTCTGGTTCATCCTGGGAAAGAGCCCTGACAGAAGATGCCATCCATACGGGTCAAACGGGACAGCTGTGGGACAGCCTGACTTCCACACTGACCACGGTGACTTCTTGGTCAATTTGTGAAGTTTGATTCATTCACCCACGCAACCAACATCACGTGGTGCTCAGTCCGGAAATGTGTGAAGTACCGGGATTAAAAATTATATATATGGTGACCGACCTTGGGAAGCTTTGACAGGAGACAGACTATCAAACAACTCACACTGTGAGGGACACACACGATGAACAGATGCACAGAGCCTGGGCTCTGCCTGTGGGGGGCAGAGGGTGTAAGAGAAAGCGGCGGGGGAAACCGCCTGAGCTGGGTCTCACGGATGCTCTGAGAACAGTGTGGTTTTAACTCAACTCTCACCACCCATCGGCACCACCTGAGCCCACTCCAGGTCTGTTAAAATAAGAACCTTTGGGGGTAAGGACCAGGTAGGTGTCTTCTAGAAACCCCCAGTGGTTCAAGTGTGCAGCTAGGGCTGGATCCACCATTGTGGCGAGAGTGAGAAACAGGTGGTGCGTCCCTGACGGGTCACATCCTCGAGTGAACATTCCAGCAGTACAGAAGCCGAGGTCAACCAACCACCCGACAAACTGCGGTGTGTGTCCACTGCAGGGAATTAGCACAACAGAAAACCAATGACCCCTGCACATCCCAGAAACAGACACACCAATGAGAGCAAGACAGAATAATCAACAATGGGTGATTTCTGGGCAGGGCAGGGGGGGACATGGCAGAAACCAAATGGTTCCAGGGACATCGAACCCTCCACTCAGAAGATGCATCGCAGATCAGAGGTACTTCAGAGCTACCTCGGACCTAAGCCTGAAGGAAGACGTAAGATGGCACAGAACCGGAGAAAGAAGCAGAAGCCCTGACTCCCTCCGTACATACCCTGGTCCCCTGTTCTCCACCCGCAGGAGAGAAATTACACCCAAACACGATCAAACAAGATGCCTGGTGTTTGGCAGAAGGAAGAGTGAGGAGGGAACGGAGGGGCGTGGAGAAAAGAATCTGCATGTTAACTAGCATATTCCTCTATTTTCTATGGCGCGTTTTTTACAAAAGTGGAATTTGCCAGTGGGATGTTTGGGTCTGGTGCCCCTGAGGCAAGGGCCCAAAGGAGAGCAAGATGGTTCTGCTGCGGAGGGTGGAGAAGAGTCCAGGAGGGTGCCCGCCATGAGCCAAGTGGGTACAGCGAGGAAACCTCGTCCCTGGCTGTTCACGGGATCACCTCCCTTCGTGGCGAGAGCCCTCAGTCATCAGGCGCCTGTGTCCCTCCCTTCATCCCTGCACTGGGCGCCTCGACTTCTTGCGGGTGTAAACCTTAACTTTCTGAGGTCTGTCATCTGCCTCGCAGGGTTCTAGTCATAGGACGGGGGTAAGGAGAGATCCCGCTTCCTATCAGAATGAAAATGCCCCACCCAGCAATGAAAATTCAAGACCAAACACCCCGAATAGATGCATCAGATGAACTGCACTTCATCGATATTATTTACGATAAACACATGAGCGGGATTCTTGGGCTCCAAGCAGCACAGGTAACTGTATGAACGATGACCATCGCCGGCACAACTGGTGATAACCGTGACACTAACACTAGTGAGGCTGTTTCGTTTCCTGACGTAAGTCACGGTCAAGAACGTGAGTAATCTATTTTAGCGTTCGCAACACCCTTGGCGTTTTGCAGAGTTTCACTGAAGCGGGTGTGGAATACGGCAAGTTACACACATCACAGACACGGTGTCCTGGGCTCGCCTCTGGGGTCTCCAGACTGAGTCAGCGGCTCGGACAATAGTGACCACAGTAACCCCTGCCACTTATTAAGCATTTGCTGCATTCAAAGGCTGAGCTCCAGGGTTACAAGTTTTATCTCATTTCGTCTTGTTATTATTCCCTCCTTTGCAAGTGAGGAAACAAGAACCAAGGAGGTAAAGTGACGTCCCGAGGTCCCGCACAGAGAGCTTCAACCCACACCTGCCATGCCCCATCTGGAGGGACCCCGCTCCTGAACACCATTCCCTACAGGAAGCATCAATATGGCTGCATTTGGAACTGGAGGCTGGTTTCCAGGCCCCAACTTCCCCTTGTCTGGCCCTGTGCAGCGTGCTCTGTGCCTTAGAGCCTCGGTTTCCTGGGGGTAATGCGACCAGTCTCCCGGCCAGCCCGGCCAGGTCACAGAGGGATCACAGCAGCTGCAGAACAGAGACGGGCCCCGAGGGAGGGCATCAGGTCTGCCCCCCGGCACTATGCACTCGACAGATGTTTCCTGCAGTAATAGTGCCTCCGAGGTGCTGAGTAAGCCGCTACATCATATAGACAGAGGCAAGGGGGCTGCAGGCACTGGCCACCTCTGGGAGGACCCACTGCCTCGGCCTCCCCGGTGTCCCATGTGTCCATTTCCAAGGTGCATAGAGCTCAGTCTCCCAACATCACGGAGGAGCACCCCCTCCAGTGCACACGTTGTGGCAGCGTCGTCACAGCGCCCGGCCACGTGGTCAAGACTTGTGATGCGAGCTCCGGTCTGTATTCCTCAGCCTGACACAGCCACCCAGCGTCCCCGGGGCCCCACATCACTGGGTTCCATAACGACGTGAGGTATTTCTCCTTGGCCAGGCTCGCCCCAGAACAGACAAAATGCACCTCCCATCACACAGCAATACCCTGGCGGGAGGTGCCAACACCAGCCCAGGGCAGTGAGTAACCCCTGCAGGGCTGGGACCAGCCAACCCCAGCCTAGCGCAAGCGCCGTGCAGGGTCTGAGCTCCTGCAACCGGGTTTACGGCCCAGCTCGGCCACGTGAGCTCCCCGCCTGCCACCCCTGCACACCCCACAGGCTGACACCCTGGGAACCGGGCATCCCTCCTAGGTCCACTCAGCCCCTTCCCTCCACAGCAACCTGAGTCCATGGGGTCCATGGGGTCCATTCTCCCCCACCACCTCCATCAGCCCAGGGGAGGGAAGTAGCTGAGACACACGCATGTCCCATGTCTGCCCAACAGTATGCAGGTGCCACATCTCAGGCCACATGAATCCTGCCTCTGAAACAAGGCAGCTGGGGGCGGGGAGGATGGAGCCTTCAAGTGCACACCCGGAGAACCCGGAGGGGCCCAGGAAGGCCGTGCGGGGAGAGAACACATCATCATAGTGCAGTGTAGGGACAGAGGGGAGGGAAGTGTCTGCCCTGTCCGTTCGGCCGTGTCCCACCCGTGGCCAATACCACACGGCCCATCAGCCTCTGCTGATCAGGACCACGCCACCGTCCACGGACCCCAAGATGGCTGTAGAGACAGGGTGCACTAGGCCCCGCAGTCCGGGGTGGGGAGAGGGTTTGCAGCGACCCCACCCAAAAGGCAGAAGGCCCAGGCCTCTTATTCGGCAACGCTTTTGCTTTGAGATATAAGAATTTGCCTCCTGTGGCTCTGAGCTGGGCTTTGAAAATGCAACGATGAATAGGGATAGGGAGCTGTGGCTGCTCTCAAAGGTCACAGCCTTGGGGCGCCGGGGGGTGGGGCTCACTCCGTCAAGCATCTGACTCCTGATCTCAGCTCAGGTCATATCTCATGGTTCATGGGTTCGAGCCTCACACTGGGCTCTGCTGACAGCTCAGATCCGGCTTGGGATTCTCTCTCTCCCTCTCTCTCTGACCCTCCCTCGTACTTACACACTCTCTTTTTCTGTCTCTTTCTCTCAAAATGAATTTTTTTAAAAAAGGTCACAGTCTCGTGGGAAAAATCACGATATGGCCAAATGGTGGTAGGGGGGTTTGTAGTTGAACAAAACGCAAGTTCCCACCGGATTTTGAAAGGTCACCTTAAGCTACTTTGCTTTTACCAAAGACCTACGTTAGCACCTGTCCTTGATAACTGAAAGGCATCCGAAGTGGATTTCCGCTTTCCCAAGAGGTGAAAAGAGAAAATAGCCTTCAGCACCTGTTACAGGGGCAGTGCCCAGCCCCCGCCCAGCTCCTTCCCCGGAGCGGCATCCCCACAGCAGGCGTCTCCAAGAATCAGCTTTGTGTCCATCAGTAAGATGTGTCCTATGGTATCAGAAAAGCCCAAGAGAGGTTATTTTTGGGGTCTGGAAATGCTAAAAATATTTCCCATATAAACCAAGGGTAACTTCTTCTCCTCTCTGCCACTTCTGCTTATGGAAGGATCATGCTTGCAGATATTTTCAGATACTGCGGGGAGCCTGCAGCTGTTTTTATATAATTAAATACAAAATAAATTAAGCTCTTTTAATATTCATACAAGTAATGGCTTTCACACCTTCACCTGGTCTGCTCCTCAGCAGTCCATCATCAAGCTCTCGAGGGACAGGACACCGGGTGACAGTGGGGACTCCATCACGGGGCTCTCCCTCAGCACAGCGTGACCTACGACAGACGAGCCTAGGGAAGCCGAAAAATGGGCAAGAGGATTCCATTTTTTTTTCTAAGAAGGAAACATGGATTAAGTAATAACACAAGACAGAGTGAACAAGAGAAAATGACAGTGGGCTGTGCTTGGTCAACCACATCACAAGGGAATGAGGCAGCCAAAATGTTTCCCAAGTTACCGAGTCTACTGGAAAGGTACCTTTACATTCAGCATTGGTAACAAGTAACCTAATCCCAGGCACAAACAGTGCCTCCGATATCAGCTGATGGCAGCAACAGAAACGTTGTGCGTTTAACAAGACCTTTAAAAATATTGTTACATCATCTTCACCTGTCTTTTCTGAATTTTTATGCATGCTTTATAAGAAGCATAATATATTGGTACCGTAATGCATGTATAAGATTACAAAAAAATGGGTATACATCTGCTGAGCTCCCACACTCACAACAGTGGGCCATCAGAAGGTTCTGGAAGCCACCACTCTGAGCAACAGCACCCAGAATGTATTGGAAGAAGAGTAATTTCCCATATATGATAGTGGGTTTCTTTTAAAATCAATCTGTGTCGCTTTCATTTGAGTGGTTGTTAAAATACAAAGCAAATAATGTAGCAGGAATGATTTGTGTTCAAATGTTGGAGAATAAGGGGGGTAAATGGAGGGAGGTGGGCGGGGGCTGGGCATTGTTGGGACCAGCGCTGGGGTTTGTATGTAAGAGATTAAATCACTGGGTTCTACTCCTGAAGCCGAGTCTACGCTGTATGTTAACTAACTAGGATTTAAATAAAAATTTGAAACAATAAATAAATAAATAAAATTTGATATTGATGATTAAAAAAATTAAAAGGATGATGAACGAGGAGCTCTTTGCTGTCACGGCTCCGCCGCCTGGACGCACGGCCCTGATCTCCAGCCGCCTAGGGATCCTCACGACCTCAGGGTGCTCTGTGTCCCGTCCTCCATGAAGAGGTGGTTGGTGTGACAACGAGCTGGGAATCTGCTACCAGAAGAAATTACCAAATCCCTGGAACCAGAGTGAAGAGCAGACCAAGCCGTCACTCAGTCCGGCTCCGTCTCCCGACAGAAACATGCAGGTTTGGTGCCCCCTGCTGTCCGCTTCCCGCCTGTGTCTGCGTCCTGTGTCCTGTCTACGTTCCCCGTGTCCCGTGTCCCCTGTGACTCCAATGACCCGTGTTTCCTGTCCCAGCCCCTGTGTCCCTGTGTGAGTCTCAGAGGCCAAAGGACACAGGCCAGCGGTGGCAGAGGCAGGTCCCATGATCCACCGGACCCCAAACCCCATGCTCCGCATGCCCAGATCCTTCTGTGGCCTGGTTCTGTTGTGCACAGCGGGGAGGGGGCCATGACAGTGTCACCTCAGGGGCTAGAGGAGGGAGAGGGCTGGGTTGGAGAGCACCCAGTGTTTTACTTCCTTTATTTTAAAAACAAAATTTTGGGGTGCTAGGGGGCTCAGTTGGTTAAACATCTGACTTGGGCTCAGGTCATGATCTCAACCACTGATGCATGGGTTCAAGCCCCACATCAGCCTCAGTGCTGACAGTTCAGAACCTGGAGCCTGTTTGTGTTTCTGATTCTGTGCCTCCCTCGGTCTCAC
The DNA here is from genome assembly GCF_003009895.1 of Hyaena hyaena. Taxonomy (NCBI): domain Eukaryota; kingdom Metazoa; phylum Chordata; class Mammalia; order Carnivora; family Hyaenidae; genus Hyaena; species Hyaena hyaena. The sequence continues at coordinate 1,519,298 of NW_024080735.1, read as the reverse complement.
TCTGTCTCTCTCAAAAATAAGTAAACATTAAAAAAAGTTTTTTAATTAAAAATGTTTTCCTAAATAATACTTTTATTTTATTATTTTTTATGTTTGTTTATTTTTGAGAAAGAGAGAGACAGAGTTCAAGTCGGGGAGGGGCAGAGAGAGAGAGGGAGATACAGAATCGGAAGCAGCTCCAGGCTCTGAGCTCTCAGCACAGAGCCCGACGTGGGGCTCAAACCCACAAGTCGTGAGATCATGACCTGAGCCGAAGTCGGATGCCTCACTGACTGAGCCCCCCGGTAGCCCTGCTAAGCAATATTTTTGAAGAAGAAGGACAGAATGCAGAAGGAAGAAAGCACCTTCGAGGACCTGAACGTGAATCCTGAACTCCGGTCCACCCGCTTGGCAATCACACGTGGCTGTGAAAACACCGGTTTCTCCTCATGGAGAAAATCCACACTGTCATCGGGGGACCTCTGAGCATGTCACAAACAGGAGTTAACGGCACCTTACGTCACCTAAAAGGGGAGCGGAGCTTCGCAGCTTGTCAAATAGGGTCTGTGCCAAGCGAAGCTTCTGGTCTACCCCACAGCCTGGGGGGGGGGGGGGGGGGGCGGCGCAAGTCTAGAAACCAGACGATCAGCCTCCCAACCACAGCTGTGACACATCCACCCGCTGCCCCTGTGCCCTGTGGGGGCAGCTCGGACAGAGGACAGCCTCCGTCTTCACGTGAAGCCCCGTCTGAAAATATCCTTCCACATATAAATAGAGATCTTTTCGGGGACAACCCAAACCACATCCTCTGGCCTTTAGTTTACATGTTCAGGCAGGCTCTTTCAAGCCCTGGGCCTCAGGCCTCCGTCTCCTTTCGGCAGACAGGGGCCGGGGGGGGGGGGGGTGCAGGGGCTGGGCTCCGGGGCCCCCTTTGGGGCCGAAAGGGAGCCATGGAGGACCTCTTGGGGGGGGGGGGGCAGGGGGACATGACCACCGCTCCTGCCACTGTCAGGGACAGGGTCACAGCGTCAAAGCCAATGACTGGCAGGGATCCGCAGGGACCGGTAGTGACCAGAAAGGACCTGGGTGACCCGCAGGGGCCAGCAGGGACCCAGTCCCCACGCACCAGGGTACCCTGGCCTCAGCCTTGGGTGTCTGACACTCTGCCTCCCGTTCCTGCTCCCTCCTGGTTCTGCGGCTCCCACAGCGAGTGACTTCACAGGAGACAAAATACGCGAGAGGCGCACACACCCCACTTTCCAGAAGTTAGTGTTGTGCACTCTGCTTCTACTGCCTTCCTTTGCACCTGTTCTCGCCAAGCAGAAGAACCTGGAAGCGGATTTTTGCTTTTACGAGAGAAGGTGAAAAGAGAAAAGAGCCTGCCGCTCTGTGTTGCCGCGGCCGTTACAGGGGCAGCGACGGCACCGTCCAGCCCCTCCCCCGGACCCCACGCGGCATCCCCGCAGCAGGTGTCGGACCCAGCACCGCCAGCAAGATGTGCCCGACGGTATCGGAAAAGCCCAACACAGTTATTTCTCAGGTCTGGGAACGCTCAAATATCTTCCACATAAATGAAAGGCAACTGCTTCATCCATTTACGCCGTTTCAGCTTATGAAAGTTTCCAGAGGAACGCTCCACCTTCAGACAGCGCGGGAAGCCTGCCCCCTTGGGAGAAATGGAGGGTGGACTGGGCCACGCTTTACCCGATGCTGAAGTACGGGGATATTTGCATATTTGATACCGTTAGTGATGGGGACTCACAGGCGGTTCACGACGAGATAGACTGATCCCAGCTGCACTCAGGAAAGGAAACTGGCCCTGCGTGTCCCACGGCTCAGAGCAGGGAGACCCTGAAGGGAGGTGCAGGGCTGTCAGCCTCTCCCTCGTGCACAGACCCTGAACCGAGCGGCCCGAAGGGCCCGCGGCCCCTACCACAGAGCATTGGCCACGTCCTGAGTCTGACGCCGAAGACCACGTCTCGGGAATCAGGACAGACGCACATGACACAAGGTCCAACTTGTGAGTGCCTCCGTCTTGGCCGGGAAAGCCCGCCCCTTCCAGGGCTGGCAGCATGTGCAGCCCCCGCGCCCGAGCTGCGCCCTCGCGCGAGTCTGCAGAGGCCCGCGTCTGGGAGAAACCTATCCGGAGGTCTGGAAAGGAAGAAGTGTGTGCTTGGGGCAAAGGGAGGAGGGTGTGCTTTGTCTTAAACCGTCTGGTTTCCATTCTGTAAAACCCGCCACTGCCAAAGGGTGTCAGGCCGGGGCCCTCAGGGTGCTCACGTGACAGGGCACGGGGCGGGGGGGGGGGGGGGGGGGGACGACGGAAACGCCTCTCGTCCGCCGCTCTGGGGGGCAGATTGGCCTCCGCACGCGCAGGGAAATGGACTTTCCTTCCAGAGAGAAAAGCCTACAACACGATGCAGGTTGTCCAGAAATGCCTGGCCCCGGGCCCACGGGCATGCAGCGCGCGTGTGGCACACAGGGCGTTCCCAGCAGGGAGCGGCTGTGGGCCCTCTTCCTCTCGTCGCGGGGCCTGCACAGAGCACGCGTTCTCTGAGGAGGCGCACACACAGCCCGTTTAAAGCCCTGCCTCAGTTCACGGTGGAATCACCAAGGGCGTCTCTCACGCTGGGAAGCCTGTGAGTGCGTGCACCTCCGCAAGAATCCGACCGGGAAACGAGATGCCGATACCCGTTTCTTGCAGATGACCTCGAAGAAAGAGCAGGGATGGAGGTGAGCTTTCTAGACTGTAGTATGCTGTGGTATACTGAGGTATGCTGTAGTATACTGCAGTGTGCTGTGCTATACTGTGCCATGCTATGGTATACTGTGTGCTGTGCTATACTGTAATATATTGTGGGATGCTATGCTATGCTGTGGTATACTGAGGTATGCTGCAGTATACTATGATACACTATACTGTGGTAGCCATGCTATGCTGAGGTATGCTATGGTATACTGTATTGTGCTATGGTATACTGTAGGGTGTTGTGGTGTGCTGTGATAGACTGTAGTATACTATGCTATACCGAGGTATGCTGTAGTATACTGTGGTGTGCTGTGCTACTCTATGCCATGCTATGGTATACTGCAGTATACCGTGTGCTGTGCTATACTGTAGTATACTGTGGGATACTATGCTATACTGTGGTATACTGAGGTATGCTATGGTACAGTATGGTATGCTGTGGTGTGCTGTGGTGTGCGTGCTAGGCTGTGCTACTATACTGTAGCATGCTGTGGTATACTGTGTGATGCCGTGCTATGCTGGGGCATATATTCACAGCCTTTTGGTTTAACGATGGGCCCTAGTTGACAAATCTGGCTGTAGTATTCAACATCATGGGGATATATACATCAGAGAAAGCTTTTAAGTATGTATGCATATTCAGCAAACCCTGATAAAGAATTTATTACATGTTAGGCACTATTTTAATCACTTTTAAGATATTCATTTAGTTTGGGGTGCCTGGGTGGCTCAGTCAGTTGGGTGTCTGACTTCAGCTCAGGTCATGATCTCATGGTTCACGGGTTCAAGCCCCATGTCGGGCTCTGTACTGACAGCTCGGAGCTTGGAGCCTGCTTCCATTTCCGTGTCTCCCTCTCTCTCTGCCCGTCCCCCATTCGTATTCTGTTTCTCTCTCTCTCTCTCTCAAAAATAAATAAAACGTTAAAAAATAGGGGCACCTGGGTGGCTCAGTCGGTTAAGTGTCCGACTTTTCGGCTCAGGTCATAATCTAGCAGTTCGTGGGTTCCAGCACCGCATCGGGTTCTGTGCTGACAGCTCAGAGCCTGGAGCCTGTTTCAGATTCTGTGTCTCCCTCTCTCTCTGCCCCTCCCCCACTTGTGCTCTGTCTCTCTCTGTCTTAAAAATAAATAAAACTATTAAAAAGTAAATAAAATAAAATAAAGATACTCATTTAGTTTAATGTTCTTATAAACCCAGAAGGCAATAACTACCATTATCCTCATTTACAGATGAGAAAGCAGAGGCACAGAAAGGGTACTTAGGCTGCTCAGGGTCACGGTGCTATAAGTGACAGAGTTAATACTTGAACCCACCCTGTCTGGACCCCCATTCTGTGACGATCCTAACACCTGGCCTCTTCTGGGTGGCTACAATTCTCCTCCTGACTCATTCTCCCATGTTTTGAGAATTGGCACATTTGCTGTTTTGTGAACACGATTACTTCTCACGTAGGTCCTGAGGATTAAAACGCGATCCTTTCCCTAGTCCTGTGCAGGCATGGCCTGACAGCTGCACGCAGGTAACATTTCAGCACAGAAGGGTCTAATGTAAAAACAACTGATCCCACGTCCCACAGGCGGCTGCTAGAGATATGGGGGCTTGCAGCCTGCCCTGGGGTCCCCCGTTTCCCTGCAAAGGGAAAGCCTTGGAAGTAGGGGTGAGGCAGGCTGTCGTCATGCCCCACCCCCATGGCCCGAGCTCACGAGGAGCACAGACTGACGCTGGGCCTGTGAGCGAGTGGCAGAGTCCTGGCTGCCACAGGCCCTTGGCTGGGGGGCCGGGAGGAGGGTGTTGTGGGGAGAGCCGAGCCCGAAGGGGAAGGAGCAGACGGTGAAGACAGAACGTGCCAGCTCCGGGGCTGCACGCACCACCGTTCTCAGGCAAGGGGCAGCGGCCGCATGTGCAGGTACACGGCCCTGTCCTCCCACGTCACCACAGTGCCACTTTCCCACTGGGTTTTGCGTGACGTCCTCCATCATGAAGGAATTTCATTCCTGAGACATGTGCTAGTCCCCAAAGATTGCTTCCTGAAAAGAGGTTGAAATTCCATGATCCAAGATTCCTTAAAGTCAGAAAATTGCCCGAGGACCTTGGGCCCCAAAATCTTTCCGGGGGGGAGCGGTGCACAGGAGAAAGCGCGCTTTCAAAGTGGCAAACACGACCAAGCCTTCAAGTCCATGGATTCAGGAGAAATGACCAAACTTCTAGTGCAACAGGGAGCAAAGTACTGCTTTCAGTTAAAGCTCTGGTCCCATTCGACGTGCTCTGCTCCTCCAGGTTTCTTTCTAATCTTTTATTCATTTTTTAAATTTTTTAAAATTTATTTCTAGGAGAGAGAGAGAAAGAGACAGCGTGAGCAGGGGAGGGTCAGAGAGAGAGAGAGATACAGACTCTGAAATAGGCTCCAGGCTCTGAGCTGGCAGTCAGCACAGAGCCGGACATGGGGCTCGGACCCACGAACCGCGAGATCATGACCTAAGCGAAAGTCGGATGCTTAACCCACTAAGCCACCCAGGCGCCCCTCTTTTATTCATTTTTGAGAGAGAGAGAGAGAAAGAGCATGAGCAGGGGAGAGGCAGAGAGAGAGAGGGAGACATAGAATCTGAAGCAGGCTACAGGCTCCAAGCTATCAGCACAGAGCCTGACATGGGGCTCGAACCCATGAGCTGTGAGATCATGACCTGAGCTGAAGTCAGACGCCAAACTGATTGAGCCACCCAGGCGCCCCTGCACCTCCAGATTTTTTTATGATCAATTGGCAGTTTGCCAGTTTTGTTGAACACCAAGAGTTTGTACGGTATCAGTACAACCGGGAAAGAAGATTATGGGTCAGAATCTGTTCTACCAAGACTGTGCCGAATGGCACAAACAAGGCCTTAACATCCGTCTCACAAAAACTCATTCACGCCACAAAGTCCCCCTGGGCGCTTGCTTTATCGTTGGTAAAACGGGGATACGCGCACCGGTTGCAGGAATCTGACGTCCTTGCGGCTGTGAGATGCCGCGTGTACCTCCTTCTCGTCGTTGTGAAAACAGACCAGCATCCTGACATCCTTGCCAAGTGGCAAATCTGGTGACAGCTTAACCAAGGTGGAGGGGTGGGATCAGGTGTTTATGGATCACCCCACACACGAATGCCACCACTGGCAATCTGGTGAGAGGAGAGAAGACACAGCCGGCTGTTAAGGAGCTCACACCCGAGACAGGGGAGCAGACGCTCCTGGTATACGCTGAGCAGCACAGAGTCTTCCGGAACCTCCACCGAGCACGGATGGCGAGCCGAGCATGGACGGCTAGCCAAGAACACTGGCCGCTCAGGACGGGTCTCGTCTGGCGCCCTCAGCGACCCACAGAAGCAGCTGTTCCCAGCTTTGGGTTTGGACTCCCACCATCCGGATCTACAGATACGGCCGCGTGCGGGCCGGTGACAGTCACGTGTCGGAGAAGCCAAGCAGAGACTGAGGGGTAGTCAAGCCCGTAGCCCAGCCTCCTCAGGGGAGCTGAGTCCGAAGGAGAAATGCGATCTGGACCGGCAGGTGCCCGTGGAGGGCTTTGACCCCAGATCTGAGTCTGGACGGCACCCATCAGCCACACAGTCCTCAAAACGACCTATTCATTCGGCAGGACCGGTAGTATTTCCGTTCTTGATGTGAAGACAGAGTCTGAAGAACAGCAAGTAATTTGAGTGTAAGCTTGGACCACTCACAACCAGCTGGGCTTTGTGACACCCACTCCTCATGCCCATCCGCTCCCAGGGAGGGCCACTGTGTGTGTCCTCGCTGGACCTGTGTGTGTGTGTGTGTGTGTCCCCGCCGGGACTGTGAGTATCCCCATTGGGTCTGTGTGTCCCCACCAGGCCGTGTCTCCACCATAGCTGGAGCCCTGCTGCGGCTTCTGCCAGAGGGCTGGGCCCGCGGTCCTATCTCCTTGGCCACAGCTGTGTTGTCAACAGGGAGAGTCACCCGGCTCCCTCAGGAATCCCAGGCTTGGTGCGCAGCCGGCAGGGTGTGTGAGGACGAGATTAGGCGGGTAGGCCGGCCCTGTGCCTGCAAAGCTCAGTCCTGAGACCGTCTGGGCTGAGGGCAGGGACACAGCAGCCCAAGGCAGGAAGAGAGAAGCAGGGAGCAAAAGGCAGAGAGGGTGGGGGCCAGATGACCAGCACAGGAAAGACGCGAGCTGAGCTCTCCAGCAAGTATGGGGCCCACGTCACAGACCCCGTGTGTTCACTTTATGCAGTTACAGAACGGGGTCCGCGTGGCTAAGCGGTGTGCTGGTGTCTCATACAAAACGAAGGCCTTTCTCTTTCACATCCTCCTCCCCGAGCGCTAGCCCCACGCTTGCGAGTGGCCAGGCGCCTGCGCACAGCTCTCCCCCAGCGCCCCCGGCCTCCCCCAGCGCCCCCAGGTCTCCCAGGTCTCCCCCAGCGCCCCCGGCCTCCCCCAGCACCCCCGGCCTCCCCCAGCGCCCCCAGGTCTCCCAGGTCTCCCCCAGCGCCCCCGGCCTCCCCCAGCACCCCCGGCCTCCCCCAGCGCCCCCAGCTCTCCCAGGTCTCCCCCAGCGCCCCCGGCCTCCCCCAGCGCCCCCAGGTCTCCCAGGTCTCCCCCAGCGCCCCTGGCCTCTCCCAGCACCCCCGGCCTCCCCCAGTGCCCCTAGCCACCTGAGCCTCCTGCCCCTTCTCCTGCGGGCGCGTCTCGCCATTCACGTGGTTCTCAAATCCACGGCTTCCTTTCTGTGGTTAGAGGATAAAAAGCTTTCCTTTCTGTTCGCCAGTGTTTAAATGCCTTCTAAAAATGTCCAGAAAAGACTATCAGAGGGGAACAGTCTCTTCCAACTGATTGCTCAAGGAGAGCTCAGCAGGGAGTGGGGGATGGGGGTGCCCAACAATGGGGTCTCTGGTCTCCTGGCCCCCTCCACCCCCACCTCTTGCTGCTGGAACTGCACCCCCTCCTCAGGACTAGACCAGGGGAGAGGATCCGCCCTCCGCTCTCCAGAAGCCAGGAGTCTCAGGAAGCAGGGATGTGGGTTTGGGCCACGAGCCTCCGGATGGGCGGCTGTTTTCAGGGACCGAAGGAGGCCTGCTCCCCTTGCTTCACAAGGTCCACGCAGACCCTCTACAAGGGGCAACTCCGCCGACCCACCGCCTTCTCATAGGTAATTTCTGCCCCCTCATCCTGGCATATGTCTCTCTTTCGCGGGGCCGGAGAATGGTTTGAACCCCCCAGTTTCTGAAGACACCAGGGGACAAGGGGCCATGCTTGGCTATGCCTGGACCCTGCCCGCACGAGGCATCCTGGGGGAGACCCTCGTCCCACAAGCCACCCTGTGCGAAGCCCTGAGGGTCCTCTGCTCACCTCCCCACCCCACCTTCCTCAACACCATCCATGCAGCTTTCGGGGGAGCGTCAGGCTCCTCTGCTCCCACCCTCCCTTCTATGACCTCTGCCGGGACTCGGTGTCCAGGGAACAGCACACAGATCTCTGTAGGAAACACGAGTGTGTGGAACATGAGCTGGGGGGCAGGAGAGTCTGGATTCCAGTCTACACCACTGCCTGCTGGCCGCATGAGGTTAAGTCAGATTTTGTGGGGAGAGACCTTGACACAGACCCCTGCATGCAGAAAGCTCTTAGCAATGATATTATTATTACTGGCAACTATTTATTCAACACTCAAGCCCTACACTGAACACAGTAAGAATCCCACTACCTTGGGAAGCCCAGGGGGCTCTGTCAGTTAAGTGTCCGACTTTGGCTCAGGTCATGGTCTCACAGTTCACGGGTTCGAGCCCTACATTGGGCTCTGTGCTGACAGCTCAGAGCCTGGAGCCTGCTTCAGATTCTGTGTCTCCCTCTCTCTCTGCCCCTCGTGGCTCTCACTCTGTCTCTCAAAAATAAATAAATGTTTTTTTAAAAAAATCCCTCTACCTCAAGGTTCTTTCTGTTGAATTAAGGACTCAGAAATAGGGGCGCCTGGGTGGCTTAGTCGGTTAAGCGTCTGACTTTTGCTTAGGTCATGATCTCATGGTTCATGGGTTCGAGCCCCACGTCGGGCTCTGTGCTGACTGCCAGCTCAGAGCCTGGAGCCTGTTTCAGAGTCTGTCACTCCCTCTCTCTCTGACCCTCCCCTGCTCACGCTGTCTCTCTCTCTCTCTTAGAAATAAATAAAAAACATTAAAAAAAAAAAAAAGGACTCAGAAATAAACCACTGGAAATAATGCTATAAAACACACACACACACACACACACACACACACACACGATCCTCTTAATATTTTGTCTTTGACCGCAGTTCCTGACCTGGAGCTTCTAAATTCCTCAGAATTTCCTGGGTGATAGTGTCTTTTGTTCTAATGAGGTGACTCTCAGGGGAAGGGAGGGGTGGGTCCTGGGGCACCAGAAAGTCTAAGCCACATTTAGAAGCTTGGAACTTTCACCCCTTCCCCATTTGTGCGCACACGTGTGCTCCCTCTCTCAAAAATAAATAAACATTAAAAAAAAAAGAAAAAAGAAAAGCTTGGGACTTTCAGCCCCATCCCCATTCTCTGGGGAGAGGCAAGGTGCTAGAAAATGAATTAACAATCAATCCTTCCTACATGATGAAGCCTCTGTGAAAATCCCTGGGGCACCTGAGGGGCTCAGTCGGTTAAGCATCTGACTCTTGATTTCGGCTCCAGATCATGATCTCACAGTTTGTGGGTTTGAGCCCTGTGTTGGGCTCTGTGCTGACAGCACAGATCCTACTTGGTTGGGATTCTCTCTCTCCCTCTCTCTCTCTGCTCCACCCCTCCCCAAATAAATAAACATTAAAAAAAAAGAAAACCCCTAAAATTCAGGGTTCTGAAAGGTTCCAGGCTGTGAACACATCTGCATGCCAGGAGGGTGGTGTGCTCCGGCTCTGCGGGATCCTTCAGGACCTCGCCCTATGCACCTCTTCAACTGTATCTTTTATTATATTCTTTACAATAAGCTGGTAGGTGTAAGTGTTTCCCTGAATTCTGTGAAACATTTTAGCAAATTATCAAACCCAAGAGGGGGTTGTGGGACTCCCAATTTATAGCCAGGCGGTGAGAAGTATGGGGATTGTGGCTGGCCTCCAGTGTGTATAGTCTTATGGGACTAAGCCCTAACCTGTGGGATCTGACGCCAGCCCCAGGTGGAGGAGTTGGAACGGAATTGTGGGGCACCCAGCCAGCATCGGGGAATTGACACCAATGGTGTGGGGCAGAATCTCACCGGGTGTCAGAGATGCCAAGAGCGAGGGTACAGGAAACAGCACATTTTCCTGAGACAAATGCAGAATTCATAAACCAGCCACCTGTGGGACAGAGCCTGGCGTGCCGGTGAGTGGGGAGGGGCGGCACTAATAATGCCCAGAGAGCAGAGGGATGTGGCACCCGTGCAAGGCTGTGATGCACAAGCAGGACTGCGGTCAGTAGAGTGAGCAGTGAGTCCAGGCAGCAGTGGGAGGTGGGCGCGGAGATGTGAAGGTGCAGGCAGCATGTTTGGGGTGGACAAATGCTGGATGGTTCCTTGGGTTTGAGCCCCCCCCCCCCACTGCCAGCCCCAGTGTCCACTTAGATGCCCACTCAGTGCTGGGGAAACCCTTGCAGTAGGTAATCAGTCCCACAGGGATTGGTACAGCATAAACATGGATATAAATAAGCCCAGTCAGAATGAAGGTGGCTTAGGAAGGCTGTGCCAAATGCATTCTCCTGTTCTTTAGAGATGAGAACAAAGAAGCACAAAGCCTAACAGTTGCCGGCAACCATCTTGGGACCATGAAAATCAGACAGAAAGAAATGGAGTGAGTCCTTGGGGAAACTGCTGAGCTGCCAGATCAAGCCTTGCCTGAAGCTCACACCATAATGGACTTTTTTTTTTTTTTTAAGCCCCAGGAGCAAATAAATCCCTGTCTTATATAAGCCAGTTTGAGCTAAGCTTTCCAGATTCTTGATGTTCATGTATCACAGAACTGCGGGTGCAGAGAGGGATGTAAAAGGCATTGAAACTAGAAAGGAAGTTGAGGAGTAAACCATGGGAGGCTTTCCTCGTTCCACACTAGGACACCAGACTTCGTATAGGCAGCAGGAGACTCGCTGAAAATTGTTGAGGAAGGAGGTGGCGTAATGGAATCTGTTTTTCGGAAATTAGCTCTCATGGCAGGATGAGTGACAGACTGAAGAGAAAGGAGATTAGAAGCAAAAAAAAAAAAAAAAAATGTGATTAGTAACGGATCTGGGAAAGGACATTTTATCAAATATCCCCAGATGTCGATGTCGTGGGGAGAGTGGGCGTTGGTGAGCAGGCAGTCACTCCTGCCCAGCTTCTCCTTTTATCGGCACTGAAGGCCTTTCCTTCACCCCTAAAAGCAAACAGCTCACAGCTGAGCGGCTCCAAATCCTAGTATTGCAATAAGTCCGTAGACTATCCAGTTGTCTTAGAAGTTTCAAACAGACAGAAGCCTTTTATTTAGAAATCTAAAACAAAGTGATTTTAATTTACTTAATTTTTAAAATTTTTTTACTGTTCATTTATTTTAGAGAGAGAGAGAGAGAGAGAGAGAGGGAGAACAAATGGGGGAGGGGCAGAGAGAGAGAGGGAGACACAGAATCCTAAGCAGGCTCCAGGCTCTGAGCTGTCAGCACAGAGCCCGATGCAGGACTTGAACCCACAAACCGTGAGATCATGACCTGAGCCGAAGTTGGATCCTTAACCGACTGAGCCACCCAGGTGGCCCAAACTAATGATAAAGAGTGAGGAAAAGGGGCACCTGGGGGGCTCGGTCCGTTAAGCATCCAACTTCGGCTCAGGTCATGATCTCATAGTTCGTGAGTTCAAGCCCCATGTCAGGCTCTGCACTGACAGCTCAGAGCTTGGAGCCTGCTTAAGATTCTGTCTGTCTGTCTCTCTCTCTCTCTCTGCCCCTCCCCCAGCTTGTTTTCTCTCTCCCAAAATAAATATTTTTTTAAAGATTTAAAAAAAGAGTGAGGACAAGAATACACCCCAAAACAAGAAGCCATAACAAGGTGTCCCCACTCCCTTGTGAATCGCTGATCTAAATCATCGTGCTCCCAGCTGCCCGGGGAAGCACCTGTCACGCAGGGGATTCAAGAGGCCTCCAGGGCTCACGTGGCTCAGTCCCCACATCCCTGAGGAGTATGAACATCTGTGTCTCCCCTCCCAGTGTCCATAGAGAGCCCCGGCTGGCCCACTGCTCCAGCATGGCCCAGGGCTCCACATGCCCTTCGCCCCTGCCTTGCAGCCTCCTCCTGGGCACACAGTGCTCCCTGACCTGGCCGTATCTGTCCTCAGCCCCCAGAGTTTCCCACAGGCAGACTGCCCCCTGCGTCCCAAACCCACTGCCTAATCCACACAATTCCCATCGCTTGCGTTGCCGGCTCCCTGTTTGTGAAAACTCCTGTACAGCTTCTGAGGGTCACAAGACCCAGGAGCTGGGCTCATGACAGCCCCCTGCCAGCTCTGCATCCAAGGGGACAGGGGAGCCGCCATCTGACAATTGCCTTTTTTGTTGTAGAAACAGAAGCCTGAAAACACTCAGTGGTTTACAATCCAGAGAGTTTCCTACAAGGTTTGATGGCACTGCCCGCTGGCTTCCTGTTAGCAGAACAAAGTTTCAGGCTGAGTCACAGCGGCGAGCCCAGCCCAGCAGTGATTCACCAGGGCTGCTAACACCGCCCCTGCCGCCCCACCGGCCACCGCGGGCGCTGCCCCCGCCAGGCTGCTGTGGCCCCAGCTTGGCTGGATCCCAGGAGCAAGGCAGGCTGAGCCGTGTTCCTGATCCTCCCTCCCGGGAGGCCCACGACTAGCAGCAGCACCCACAGGCCGGCCTTGAGATCCGGGGACCCGATGGGGCCTGAATCGGGGCTGTTCCAGGGACGCCCAGGAAGGCGCTCCAGCTTCCAAACTCGTCCCCACCCTGCCCTCCGCATGACGGAAGAGTCCTCCCTCTGAGTTTTCTCCGTCTTCCTTTACGGCACAAATACAGCTTAAATGAGCCACTCACACCCCAATATGATGAACGTGATGACCTCACTGGAGAAATGACCCAGGACAGTGCCAGGCCAGGAGCAGCAGGCAGGGGACAGGCTCAAGTGTCCAGAGCATCTGGGTGTGGCCCAGGTCCAGGCCTGCCTGCAGCGCCCACACTGGGAAGGCCCTCACCGTCTGCCGGGATGCAGTTTGGGGGCTTCTCCCGATTCTGAGACCCTCCTGAGGGGCCTCTGTACGCAGCGTGCCACGCAGTTTCTGCAGAGACAAACTTGGGGACAAAATACAGGGGCTTGAGGCCACACCCAGACTCGGACACCAAAGGTCACAAGTGGGCCTGTCACATGCATAGTCGCCTGCACAGCAGCCTAGGAAACACAGCCCCTCCTGACGGCAGGGACGAGGGGGACGGTCCCCATGCGCACAGCGGACCCAGGTTCTCTGATCCAGGGTCCAGGGTCGGCCACAGCATAGCTGATTAGTTCCTAGATTCAGCAAAAGCCCAGATGTGGCCACATAACGTGAGAGTCCACCATCAGGGGTGGCAGCCGGTTCACCGGTCACATAGCCACCAGCGGCCCCCAACTCTGTGTCTGGACAGCACACCGAAGGCCCTCCCGCAGACCCCACCAGGGCCCCGCCCCAGGGGAGGCGAAAGCAGAAACCCCAAGGTACCGAGAAGGGAAGGCAGCTGCCTGGGGACAGGCTGTGCTGCAGGAGCCCAGAGAGCCCCTGACCCCTCAGAGGCCTTGGGGACCCTCCCAGCCCCTGGGGTAACCACCCCCGCCCCAGAAGCCTCAGGGACCCTCCTGGATTATGGTCCAGGAGATAGCAGCTCCGCCCCCTGCTCAGTGGGTGTGTCTCCCGCCCTGGCATCTCACAGACGTCTTAAATTTGACTACTTCTTAAGTACAATTCCCCTTCTCCCCCACACCCTCCGACCTCCAAACTCACTGACTCCCCTTCACCTCCTTTATCTCTGCTCCTCTTGCCCCAGGAACTTGGTAGTGCTGCACCCCGCTCACAGCTTGCGGTTCCGGAGCCCCCTCCTCCCCGCACTCAGGCCCTGGCACCTGGGGGCTCAGGGCCCCTGCCCCAGGGAGGACCCCTCAGCTACTCTGCTGGCCCCTCCTGGCCACACAGGCCCAGCTTCTGAGGCACACTTGCCGCTGCCATGGCCGTGCATGCGCAGGGTGACCGCCTCATCAGTTTCCGCAGCCGGCAGTCCCCCGTCGCTCCCGGTACCCCCAGGGGCCGGCACAACCCGCACGACTCTGACCAACCAATGAGCTCGGTTTTGTCTCTTTGTTTTCACCGAGCTCCTTATTTATTGAGGTCTAGCTGACAGACACCGTGATTCAATATTTGTGTATGTTGTGAAACGATCACACGAAAGTCTAGTTAACCACCACCACCGTGCACGGTCACTGAAAACATCCTGCCCGGCTGTGAGCACAGAAGGTCTGCGAGAAAGGGGGCTTCCAGCACGGCAGGCAGAGGGCGTGATAAACCGGTTCTACCCTTTGTCTACACTCCCTGCCCACCTTCCTGCTTCCAGAATGCAGGCCTGAGGAGGCCCCACGCAGCCAGGTGAGGGGAGCACACGGGGACACACAGGGACAGCTGGGCACAGGGGAGCTGTACGCATGCCGCTCCTTCTCATCCCTGCGACTATGCAGTGTTTCAAGCGCTCAGTGATTTTGGGGAAGCCCCTGGGCGGATCGGTCAGTTAAGCATCCAACTTCGGCTCAGGTCATGATCTCACCGCTCTGGGTTCGAGCCCCACATCAGGCTCTGCACTGACAGCTCAGAGCCTGGAGTTGCTTCGGATTTTGTGTCTCCCTCTCTCTGCCCCTCGCCCACTCACTCTCTGTCCTTCTCTGTCTCTCAAAAATGAATAAACTTTTAAAAAAATGTTTTAATGGGCTTGGTGATTTTTGAAATTCTGTATGAAAATGATACGAGATTTAATTTTTCCAAGACCTTGCAGTCCATTCCATCCAGAGGGCGTGAAATACCAACATGGCTGGTACGATATTCAGAAATTACATTGTCACAGTTTTTGACCCATTCAGAGATGGGCCCTGGTAGCTTCTAAGACGGAGAGTCTGGAAGGCTTGGTTTCTGGTCTTGCAGTTATTTTGGAATCAGAGCCACGTGGGATCAGATCAGTGTGGCAAGTCTGTGACAACGCCACAGTCGGTCCTACAGATGACAATGCAGCGCTTGGCTCTAGGCAGAATGGTGTGGACAGAGGCACTGGGGCCTGTGAACAGGCTGGGGGGCGGGTGTGGGGTCTTGGGTCAGGGGGCAGGGAGGAGCCACCCCTCACCTCCCACTGCCAGGCTCCCAGGCACTTGGGGCTGCCAGGTGAGGAGAAGGATCTGAGTTATATATCTGATACTCGATATGAACCTGTCAACCCCAAATGACAACATTTTTATGTGTGTCCCACAGGACCCATCTTCCAGCTCGCTGGGACACCGGGGTGCGAAGCTCAGAAGTTACTGGATCGCGTTCCTGGAAGAGAAGGTGCGCTGCTTTCCCGGCCTGTGCGCACACGCTGCCACACCCTGGTCTGGCTTCGGTTCAACTTGTCTGCCCTTCTATCTCACTGAGCAGCACAGCCGTGTTCTGAAAACCTGTTCATGGTTCGGTTTTTGTAAACAGGCCATGTGTGAAAGGCACTGAGGGAGCTTCAAATTCTGGAAGGAAGGATGGCTACAAAGATGGCTAAATGCTTTGAGTCAGTGTTAGGAGGAAAGAGTCACAATCGAACCTGTGTGTGCACACTGTGGTTAAAAGTTTCAAATAACATCAATGTACACTTGATAAACTTCTGGAATGGGATTTACCAAAATTGATAATAGTTACATTAAGGTGATGGAATATGGGTAATTTCTTTTTTTTATTTTTTAATGTTTATTTTAATTTTGAGACAGAGCACAAGCGGGGGAGGGGCAGAGAGAGAGAGAAAGAGAGACACAAAATCCAAAGCAGGTTCCAGGCTCTGAGCTGTCAGCACAGAGCCCCATGCAGGGCCCAAACTCACAAACTGTGAGATCATGACCTGAGCAGAAGCTGGATGCTTAATCGACTGAGCCATCGCCACCCAGGCACCCCCACAATAAACTTCTTTTAAGTTGAGGCAAATCTGTATTTCAAAGGCTTTAAAAACATTAATATTTCCCATTACAATAAAATTTAAATTTAACAATTAGAATACCCCTAAAGTCAGTGAAAATTAAGAGGTGAAGAAGGAAAATAGCAGATTCTCTGTAAGCAATGATCCAGGCAGTTCACGTGTGCAGGAGGGGCTCTGGCTCACGCCTGTGCCTGTCTGCGCTGGGGCCCGTGCACCTCTGTCCACATCAGGAGTGTCTGTATTTTGGCCAACAGCATATACGTCCCTTCCTCAAGCCCTTGGAACGGACGGAAACTACCTCAGAGAGGCACCCCACATCTACACACACACACACACCTCACAACCACACATGCAGACCCCACATGCACACACACACCCATGCACACTCACACCACACACACATTCACATGCACTCACACCACACACACTCCACACACCACAGTGCACACTCACACACACCACAGTGCACACTCACACACTCGCACACATGCACCCTCACACATTCACACACACCCACACATCCCCAGACACTCTCACAGGCACACTCACACCTCACACAGGCACACTCACACCTCACACAGGCACACTCACACCACACACCTTACACGCACACTCATACACACTCACATGCACTCATACCACACACACACTCACACCAAAACTCACACACACACCACATACACCATACATGCACACGCACACACAATTCACACACATGCTCATACTCTCACACCACACATTCACATGCACACATGCACTCATACACTCCACATATCACTCACACATGCACACTCACACTGTCATATACACATGCACACACATACACACACACTGACACAGGCTCATACATACCACACCACACACACGCACACTCACATACATACAGCCACACACTCACACACACTCACTCAGTGTGAAACCCTTCAGGCCTTAGGGAGGTCTCGCTGGCCTTTTGGTTTGCTAAGCACAACTCTGAAGGCCAAAAAAAAAAAAAAAGGTAAACATTGTCATGCTCTGCAAATATAAAATTGCTGCATATGGGGGAGCATTTGGGGGGCTCCTTCGGTTAAGCATCCCACTCTCAACTTCAACTCAGGTCATGATCTCTGGTTCGTGGGATCGAGTCCCACTTCAGGCTCTGTGCTGACAGCTCAGAACCTGCTTGGGATTCTCTCTCTCCCTCTCTCTGTCCCTGCTCCATTCACGTGCTCGCTCTCTCTCAAAATAAATAAACTTTAGCAAATAAATAAATAGAAAGGAAAAATCTCTTCTTTCTCATCCTAAAATGCCCTTGTCCCCTGGCGAGAAATCACCACACACCTGGGACAAGTGCCCTTGCTCCTCCTGAATTCACAACACGGCTCTGCTGCCTCCACTCTGACACCACTGTGTGTCAACAGTAAAACAGCCCGAGTTGGTCAGTCTTGTCGTCAACACAAATAGTGTCCTTTTTCCCCTCTATGCACCTAATGGCCTCTGCTATACACTTGGACATAAATGGAAACTTCCGGAAATAACCTAAAAAAGAGACGCAATAAACCTGGAGCAGGCTCTCCTAACCAGTGATGCCGTGGTGAGCAGACTCATGACACCCGTCCAGTCCAGGCCACCGGGCTTGGTCAGGACTTCCAGGACCTTCCAGTACAGGACCAGGTGACTTGGTGAAGGCCAAAGATCGGCCTGAGATCGGCAAAATAGAAATCAACTTCCTGGGATGGGGGAGTGAATTGAATTGCAACAAAGGTTCTATTTGGAGCAAAAATGTTCTCTCCTCCCTTGTCTCTAACCATCAGCTTAACGTGCTTTCATAAGCAACAATGGAACACTCCATAAAGTGAGACAGTAGGCTGACATTCAGCCTTAGAATTCAGCAGCAAGACTTCTGATGAAAACATATAGCATATATTTTAAACAAGGGAATTAAGAGAAATCTGAAAATGCTGATTCTGTAGAATATATAAATAGGCTTTACAAGTTCCCCAAAACAGTGGTAACAACAGTTAACTATTATCCAAAATGCTTTTACAAAGTTCCTCCGCTTTCCACAGTTATATAACTATCTACTCAGAACCAATAAAAACCCACCCTTTTCCCTGTAAGATTGAACTGGATAAATCAAATCTCCAATAACAAGTGAGACACAAACGTCATTTAATTAGATATGACAAGCTGCCATCAGGACTGAGGACTGTGCTTCACAGGGTGAAGGGAAATGCCTACAACGATATGTTGGTAAGGCTTAACAACCACCTCTCCACAGAAGGGCTCTGCCTGGCAGCCTTCACCAATTTCTGTGTCATAAATGCCCCCGTCAAAGCCAATTTCAACCCACCATCCCCAGATGCAGAGTACAGAGTGGGCGCCCAGTCACGTGCCGCTGTAGTGTCTCCACCCCCTACATACAAGAGGCGTGGACGGCCTCAAAGGTATGCACTGAGAAACAAAATGTCACACAATACTTGGGAAGTATGGCTTTTGAGTATTTCCTGCCACTGCTTGAAATATAATTGACTTAATTGTAAGTTATAAAGTTCAATTTCTAGTAATGGATTTGTTTAACGAGCAGTGTAGAAAATTCCTGCAGATTTAACAACCCACACTCGTGAGCCAGCGGACCCAGCTCCTGTCCGCTGCTCCTGGGAAAGTCTCCTGGGGCCCACGCCGTGGCTTCCAGAACATCAGCTATATGGGTAATGGAGAGTTTCCCTGCAGGCCAGGGACTTGACGACTCGGAGAGTCTCAGACAGAAGACGCCTCAACAGCCGAAGCACAGAGGACCACACTGAAGGGTCCACTCCTTAGCTCAGGAGAGAAGCTGATAAATGTGAGGAAATAATTCTGATACATAAAAGTACGTGACAGCGATGGAGGATTTACAGGTTCAGTCTGAGAGCAGATCTGCCCTGGTCTGTTGAACACGTAACAAGGCTGTCTCTGTACAGACAACTCCCAACCTAGAACGGCTCCAATTCCTTGTTTTCGACTCCGTGATGGAAACAAGGCACTACACACGCAGTGGAAACCATACTTCCAGTTATAGGTTTTGACCTTTTCCTAGGCTGGCGACCTGCGACATTCTCTGGTGAGGCTGGGCAGTGGTCCCTGCTTCCCGCTGGCCAGCAATCAAAGGGGTCTAGACCGCACCCCCATAGCCGTTCTGCACCCACGTAACCATTCCGCTCTTCACCTTCAGTACGGTATTCAATAAGTTACACGAGCTATCCAACACTTGGCTATGAAACAGGCTTTGTGTTAGATGATTTTGCCAACCATAGGCTAATGTAGGTTTCTGAGCAGTTTTGAGGTTGGCAGGTGTATTAAGTATATTTTCGGCTTAACGATATTTTCCACTGAAAAGGGGTTTATTGAACTTGACTCTGTTGTAAGTTGAGGAAATTGTGTATTAATATCTCTTGTGCGCTGTGTAAATAAAACCAGTGAATGAAACAAAGTATCAGTTGAGTTATACTGAATAGGAAAATCCGAAAACACCCAAAGAGGTCAAATCTGAGCATCAGGTTGGGGCCGGACTGGATGGAGAGCTGGCTGGCCCACACTTACAGGATGCACATCTGTCCACTTTGCACCCAGAGACAAAGCAAACAAACAAACAGAACAAAACCACAAAAGCCAGGGTCATTCTGTATAATTCCAGCCCACAAAATAAGAAACCTTGAACCTTTCCTGCAGGTTACCGACCCCTACAAAAAAACATCTCTCTCCTAACTTTGTCAGTGTTGATGTCTGAAGATCCGTCTCAGCCTCTGAATACTAAAATCATGCAAGAAAACTACTAATTTTTCTGCCATAAACAGACTGACTATAAACTCAGTGATTTGGTAAGTCCTTCCCTTTAAATACCTGTTGCATTTTTTCCTTGCACAGCCTGCCTTTCTGAAGCTGGACTCCCTTACAAACCTCGTTATAAGCCAAGTTGTCTTTTTAGGTGCTTTTTACCTCTGAGTCCTTCTGTGACAGCAACTTACTCATCTGTCCCCATCTTGTGGTCCTACATGCCTCTCTCCATACCTGTTTCTAGTCATGGCCATGTGGCCCCTGTCAAGCCAAACCTCTCACAAATAACAACTGTTAACTCTGGGCAAAATACAAAAACAACTACCGAAGATGCTGGACAGTAACCAGAACAGGGAAATACTGGAAGGAAACGAGCGCTTGCATGGAGGGAAAAGAACTGGGTGCATTTCCTGATTTTTATGACTTTTATCCTGAGGGAAGTCCTCGAATCACAGCATCTGAGGCAGCTAGAGGTCAGAAAGAAACTCCAAAGTCTTACTCACATGAAGAACACAGAGCACAGAGTGGAGAGACACGGCTCCTGGACAGCATAGGGGGACCCTGAAATGGGGAGAGACAGCAAGCGGGAGCCCCAGATCGCGTGTATACATTTTGTCCAAGTCTCTGGCTCGTGCCAGAGACACACGTGTATGAAGCAGACCTCAAGCCGTCCGACAAAGACTACATGATACGAGCAGAAATTTGACCTGCCATTCGCAGCAGAGAAGATAAGGTTAGCAGTCTGAATTCAACCAAGTCAATTGCCTGCTATCAGGAAAACAAAAACAAAAACAGAAAACCATGACTCTTCAGGGCAACATACCAGAGCTAAGAATCTCTACAGCACATCATTCATAACGTCCAGACATTCGGGCACCTGGGGGATCAGTGGATTAAGCGTCTGACTCTTGATCTCAGCTCAGGTCAAGATCTTACGGTTCCTAAATTCAAGTCCCGTGTTGGGCTCTGTGCTGACAGTGAGGAGCCTGCTTGGGATTCTCTCTCTGCCCTTTCCCTGCCCACATGCATACATGCTCTCTCTCTCTCTCTCAAAATAAATAGATAAACTTAAGAAAAATTACTTATCATCCAAAGAAATAGGAAGATGTTATCTACACTCAAGAAAAAAGTAAAGTCAACCAAGATCAACCCTGAAATGATTCACATATTGGAATTAGCAGATAAGCTATAGAACAATTATTATAACTAAGCTTGAGGACAGAAAGGAAAGTATGCTTGTAATAAACGAAAAATCAGCAGGTAACTATAACCTATAAAAAGAACTGAATAGAACTTCTGGAACTGAAGTATATCTGAAATGTTGAAAACCACTAGATGGGCTTAACAGCAGAATGAAGCTGAGCCTAAAGACAGATTAATAGATTTCTTTTCGGGGTGCCTGGGGGGCTCAGTTGGTTGAGTGTCCGACTTCAGCTCAGGTCATGATCTCACAGTTTGTGGGTTCAAGCCCCACGTTGCGTTCTATGCTGACAGCTCACAGCCTAGAGCCTGTTTCAGATTCTGTGTCTCCCTCTCTCTCTGTCCCTCCCTTGCTCACACTCTGTCTCTCTCTGTCTCAAAAATAAAGAAACATTTAAAAATTTAAAAATATAGATTTCTTTTCTTTTTTTCTTAGCTTTACTTATTTATTTTGAGAGACAGAGAGACAGAGCACGAGCAGAGGGGGGAGCAGAGAGAGGAGGAGACAGAGAACTGGAAGCAGGCTCCAGGCTCTGAGCTGTCAGCACAGAGCCCGATGAGGGCTCAAACTCATGAACCATGAGATCATGACCTGAGCCGAAGTCAGACGCTTAACTGACTGAGCCCCCCACCCCAGGCGCCCCAGTAGGTTTCTTTTCTAATCTGAAGAGCAAAAGGGAGGAAAAATGATTTAAAAAATTAACAGAGCTTCAGGAACCTGCAGGACGTTATCAAAAGAGTAAACATATGTGCAATTGGAGTCATGGAGGAAAAGCGAAATAAAATGAAATAGACAAGATACTTGAAGACATAATGGCTATGCATTTCCCCAAATTGCTACATCCCGTCTAGACAGCAAGCTCAGTGCAAGTAAGGAATTCTGAGTTGTGCCTCCTTAGTGGTCCACACAGCACCTAATGAAGTTAGGCCACATGGCAGATTTACAGCTTGTACATATTTATACATTCAGCCCCGAAAATTCTTTATTGAGTGCTTACTGTGTGTAAAGCACAGTGAAAGGGCCTAGAGACACAAAGATGCTTTAGTTACAGCTGCTGTGCTCAGTGGGGGAACCGGATTTTGGAAAAGATGAGAAGGAGAAGCCTGGCTGCTTCTTTTTGAGGAAGGAAAGGGTTTCATTCTCTCCCAGGCGTTTCATCATGATTTGGTTGGTTTGCTTACAGTCGTCCCTGCTGAGGGGAAATATAACCCTGGGAATCCGGAGTGAGAAGGGGTCGCCTGTCAGCAGGTGAAAGTGACAGGTACCTCTCTCCAGACCCCCTTCACACAGTCCTTCTCTCCCTGAACCCTGTTCGTTTAGGACAAAAGGGGGCCTTGTCCGCACAATTTTCACTAATTTTGCTTGAAGGTGTCTTTAGCTTTCAGAAGAACGTATATCCTCAGGACCCTGCCAGGTGATTAACCATGACACGCTCAGATGCTTGTGTGATATATAAGGAGAAACAGCTGGACTTCAGGAAGCGCACACAGAGGAGGGAACGCCTCTGCAGGGCCCTAAAGAATAGGAGGCAACGGTGGGGCGCCTGGGTGGCCCAGTCGGTGAAGCATCCAACTTCAGCTCAGGTCATGATCTCACAGTTTGTGGGTTCAAGCCCCACATCAGGCTCTGTGCTGATGGCTCAGAGCCTGTTTCAGATTCTGTGCCCCTTCTCTCTGCCCCTTCCCCACTCATTCTCTGTCCCTCAAAACTGAATAAATGCTAAAAAATTAAAAAAAAAAAAAAAAGGAGGCGACGGGATTAGGTTTGTGTGTGCGTGTCAGAGGGATAGCAAGGCAGGCAGGGCCAGAGAGACAGACGCAAGGGAAGCGGGACTCTGGGCATCCCTCTGTGTGTGGGACCCTGTGGCACGCTCCCGGGCCGCTCGCACGGGGACCGCTAGCAGTTGTGACGCTGAGGGGCAGCCTGTCCACAGACCCAGCAACACGCCCAGTGGGCAGGTGACAGCCTGAGAGGCCCCTTTGAGTCCCCTGTGGCTGTGAGGACGTGGTTGGGCACAGTGCCCAAAACGAGACGCCTGGACCCATCAATTTGGTAAACCCCCTTGAAATGAGCTGCTGGAAATGTCTCATTTCTGTTATAAAAGAGAATTCACCCATACGGATATGAGCAGAAATTAGATTTCGGTATGTCTGCAGGAGCCTCTGAGTCCAGGAAGTGGCATTTATGAGTCTGGGTATGCATCTGTCAGTGGCTCCATAAGTGACTTCAGTCAGCGTTTGAGGCTCCCTGGTGCCTGCATAGCTGCCAGTTGGGGCTAATATTCTTTTTTTTTCTTCATTTTTTAAAATGTTTACTTATTTTTGAGAGAGCACAAGCAGGGGAGGAGCAGAGAGAGAGAGGGAGATACAGAATCTGAAGCAGGCTCCTGGCTCTGAGCTGTCAGCACAGAGCCTGACATGGGGCTCAAACCCACGAACCATGAGATCATGACCTGAGCTGAAGTCAGATGCTCAACTGACTTCACCCAGGCGCCCAGGGGCTAATATTCTCTGCTCTCCACTTCACCTTTCACATCTGTCATACGGGGGTAGCTGTCCTCTCCTGAGTTACCCCCGTGTGCCTGGCACCATGATAAGCACTTTACTTGCCTTATTTCTAATCCTTTCAACCTTCCTGAAGTGGGCGCTATTCAGTTTGTAAAAGGACGCTGCTGAATCTCAGAGGCTTAGTGGATTTGGAAAAGTCACATAAGCTAGTAAGTAGTAGTGCCAGGACTCTATCAGATGCCTCTCGCCTTGTTATGTTAGCGTGCTCTTATTCATTACTTGATATATAAAGAACACTCTAGAGAGAAGAGGAGGGGGCGGAGAAGGGGGAAGAGAAGGAGGGAAAGGAGGAGGAGGAGAAGGAGGAGGAGAAGGAGGAAGGGAAGAGGAGGAGGAGAGGGGAAGGAGGAGGAGAGAGGGAGGAGGAAGAGGAGGAGAGAGGGAGGAGGAAGAGGAGGAGAGGGGGAGGAGGAAGAGGAGGAGAGGGGGAGGAGGAAGAAGAAGGAAGCTCAGTATCTAGGATCATGGAATGTAAATCTAGATGAAAGAAGAGATATGGCCTAAATCAACTAGAGACTGTAAACAAAGCAGGGAAAAAGCCACAGGCTGCAAGGACCATGCATAAAAAAGTCAAAGAGTATTTGAGTTGCACACCTGGTGTGTCCCCTGAAAATCACTGGAAACTCAGGTTTTCGTGTTGTATCCATCCGAACTGCCTGACCAACCCAGAGTCCTACTCCCAAAGCACACGAGACACCAGGCTGTGCGTCCCCACTGCAAGATGTCCACAGCCTGCAGGTGAGTCTCCAGAGTTTGCAAATCTGCAGCAGGGGAAGAATGGTTGTTGATGAGTACAAGGGAGCCTGCTCAACCGTCTCTGTGTTCTGGCGGGCTTAAGATTTTCCAGAACTCAAGTTTAAACGTGAGAAAGGGGAAAAGGGAAAGCAGAAGAAAAATGGCTGTGCCTGGGATGGAAAACGAGTGATGCCCGAAAACAAAGAAGAAATCCTGATAAAATACGTGACTCGTGAAGGGGCCTCTTTTCCTGGTTCTAGGATTTCAAGAGGAGCAAACTTGGGGAAGAGAGAAAAAACTTGTGCTGTGAAAGCCTGAGAGTATTTCCACAGATGTGAGGGACTCTGAATGACCAAGAAAAGCCAGCGTCTTGGAAGAGAGGCCCGAGGGGCCCACTATGGCGGAGCCCGAGCACCTGCACAGGGAGCTCGTGACCAGGGGGCAGGCTTCCGACACACGACCGCTTGCAGTGACCCTAACTGTGTCCCAGAACAAAACTCAAAGGTATGCCTAGGATATCGAAATACACATATCAAAAATGTATCTTTTTTTATTATTTTTCTCCCTAAAGGAAGAAAAGCCTATGACATATTAAGTTTTTTTCACAAAACTAAACAAAAATAAAAGACCTGGTAATTCTCTTTTAAAAAATTGTTTCTCGGGGTGCCCGGCTGTCTCAGTCAGTGGAGTTGCGATCTTTGATCTTGGGTTGGGAGTTCGAGCCCCAAGTAGAGATTACTTAAATATAAAATCTTTAGGGTGGATCAGTCAGTTAAACATCTGACTCTTGATTTTGGCTCAGGTCATGATTTCACGGTTTGTGAGATTGAGCCCCGTGCTGGGCTCTGCGCTGATAGCACAGAGTCTGCTTAAGATTCTCTCTCTCCCTCTCTGTCTCCCAGGTGGTCTCTTTCTCTGTCTCTCTAAATAAATAAATAAACATTTTTAAAAATTTATTTTCTTTTTTTTTAAAGTTTAATTTTGAGAGAGAGATAAGAGCACGAACAGGAGAGGGGCAGAGAGAGAGGGAGACACAGAATCCAAAGCAGGTTCCAGGCTCCATGCTGTCAGCACAGAGCCCAATGTGGGGCTCAAACCCGCGAATGGCGAGATCATGACCTAAGTCAAAGTTGGATGCTTAAATGACTGAACTTCCCCAAAAAAATTGTTTTCATATTAATAGGAGCACAAAAATATCCAACATTCAATATGGCTAAATGAACAATGTTAAGCATCCAATGAAAGACTAGTAACCATACAAAGGAATAGGAAAACCTTAACCTTAACAAGGAGAATGACCAATCAAGATAAACCGACCCAGAACTGATAGCTCCAGATGTGAGCATTAACAGACAAGGACATAAACGCAGTCATTATAGTTGTATTACATGTGTTCAAAATTGAAGTGGACACGTGAAAGTTATTTCTTAAAGACTCTTACCAAACTTCTAGACAATACAAAGCAATGGAACAGAACAAAGAGCCCAAAAATAAACCCATGCATATTTGGTCTACTAATTTATGACAAAGGAAGCAAGAATACACAATGGGGAAAATACAGTCTCATCAGTAAACAGTGCTAGGAAAACTGGACAGTCACATGCAAAAGAAGAAACCTGAACCTCAGTCTTACACTATATACAAATATCAACTCAAAATAAATTAAGGACTTAAATTTCAGATCTGAAAGTATAAAAATCCTAGAAGAAAATATAGGTTATGAGCTCCTTGACACCTGTCTCGGCCATGAGGTTTGGATTTGACACCAAAAACCAAAAGCAACAATAGCAAAACTAAACTAGTGGAACCACATCAAACTAAGAAGCTTGAGCGCTGTTGGTGGGAATAAAATTTGATGCAGTCACTGTGGAAAACAGTATGGAGGTTCCTCAAAACATTAAAAATAGAGCTACCTTATGGTCCAGTCATTTCACTTCTGGGTATACATCCAAAGGACTGAAAGCAGGCCATCAACCTAAGTGTCTATCAGTGGATGAATGGGTAAAGGTGTGTGCGCGCGCGCGCACACACACAAGCACGCACACATGCACACACATACATACAGTGGGATATTATTCAGCCACGAGAAAGGAAATCCTGACACTTGTGACATTGCGGATGGGCCCTGATGGTGTTATGCTAAGTGCAGTACCACTCAGTATCACTTCCACGTGCAACCAAACAACAGCACAAGTCAGGCTCACCAAAACAGAGAACAGACAGGCGCCTGGGGGGCTCAGGCGGTGAAGTGTCCGACTTCGACTCAGGTCATGATCTCATGGTTCTTGAGTTCAAGTCTCATATCGGGCTCTGTGCTGACAGCCTGGAGCCTGCTTCAGATTCTGTGTCTCCCTCTCTCTCTGCCCCTCCACTGCTTGTGCGCTCTCTCTCTCCCTCCCTCTCTCTCTCTCTCTCAAAAATAAATAAATATTTAAAAATTAAAAAAAAAAAAGAAAGAAACAGAGAATAGACAAGTGGTTGCAATGGCAGGGAAGGGAGCAATAGCGAGGTTGATAAAAGGGCACAAACTCTCAGCTCTAAAGTGAATAAGGACTTAGGATCTAATGCAGAAGATGGGGACTCCAGCTGATAATACTGTGTCATAAAACTGAAATTTGCTAAGAAAGAGAGTAGAACTCGAATGTTCTCACACACATATGCACAAACACACGCAAGAAGATAAATATGTGAGGTGATGGGTGCATTAATTAACTAGACGGGAGACACTCTTTCACAATGTACACACACATCAAATCATCACAGCGTACTCTATAAATATCTTACCATCTTGGGGTACCTGGCTGGCTCAGTTAGTTGAGTTGACTCTTGGTTTTGGCTCAGGTCATGATCCCACAGTTGTGGGTTCTAGTTCCACGTGGGATTCTGTGCTGACGGTGTGGAGACTGCTTAGGATTCTCTTTCTTTCTCCCTCTTCCCCTTGCCCCTGCTCTCGCTCTTTCTAAAATTAAAAAAAGAAAAAATTTTTTAAATAAATATCTTATCATTTTTTATCAATTATACCTTAATAAAGCTAAAAAAAATAAAGTAAGATAATATAAAATACCAACTAACACCTAAACAATTCCTTAAAAAAAGACTTCTAGAGATAAAAACTATATTATCTGGAATAAAAATCAGATCAGATAGAATTAACAGCAAAGTAGATATTGCAAAAGAAAAGTTCACTGAATTTGAAGACATAGCAATAGAAGCTACTCAGAAGTAAACAGAAAGAGAAAAAAAAAGAATTTAAAGAAATTAAATCCTGGGCACCTGGGTGGCTCAGTCAGTTAAGCATCCAACTTCGGCTCAGGTCATGATCTCACAGTTTGTGGGTTCAAGTCCTGCATCGGGCTCTGTGCTGACAGCTAGCTCAGTTCCTGGAGCCTGCTTCAGATTCTGTATCTCCCTCTCTCTCTGACCCTCGCCTGCTCACGCTGTCTATATCTCTCTCTCTCAAAAATAAATAAAACATTAAAAAAAAATTTTAAAAAGAAATAAAATCCTTAGTGAGCTGTGGGCCAATGTCAAGCAGCCTCCTATGAGGCATAGGGAAATAAAAAATATATTTGAAGAAATAATGGCTAGAATTATTCCAAATTGCACAGAAACTATAAAGCCACAGATATGTGAAGCTCCCTGAACCCCAGCTCATGCAACAGAAAGAAAGCCAGACCAGGGCACATCATATTCATATGCTCAAAACTGGTGATAAAAAGGTCAACTGGCCAAAAAAAAAAAAAAAAAAAAGAACCTAAGTCTCCCACCTTTTACAAAAATTAACTCAAAATGTATCGATTCAAGTGTAAAATGTAAAACTATGAAATTTCGAGCAAAAAACAACATAGGAGCAAATCTGGAAGACATTTGACTAGGAAGAGTGCTTAGACTTCATGTTAATAATATGATCCAATAAAAAGAAAACTTGACAAATTAGACCTCTTAAAAACTAAAAATTTTTGCTCTGTGAAAAAGCCCATTAAGCAAACTAAAAGAGAGATTACAGGTTGGAACAAAATCTTTGCAAACCACCTGTCTACCAAAGGACTTGGTGTCTAGAATATATAAAGAACTCTCAAAACTCAACAGCAGAAAAGCATACAATACAGTTAGAAGGTGGGCTAAGGACATATCAATGAAGACAATATACAGGTAGAAAAGAACCAAATGACCAATGTCAAAAAATCAGCAATCAGGGAAATGCATGTTAAACCCACAAAACAAAAAATCCCAGTGCTGGCAAGAATGTAGAAAAACTGGATCACCCAGAGATTGCTTATGGGAATATAAAAGGCTACAGCCACTCTGAAAAATAATTTGTCATTTTCTTCTCAAACTAAAAAAGCACTTACCATGCACCCCAGCCTTAGCACTGTTGGGTATTTATCCCAGGCAAATAAAAACCTACATACATTCAAAAATCTATACGTGAATGTCCATAGCAATTTTATTTGTAATAGCCAAAAACTAGACTTGACACAAACGCCCTTCAATGTATAAATAAATAAATAAACTGTGGGACATCCACACCGTGGAATACTACTGAGCAATCAAAAGGAACAAACTATTGATACAATGAGACCTTGGGCTGACCTCAAGGGAAAGCAAAAGGCTATATACTGCACGATACCATGTAAACGACTCCATTTACATAACATTCCTGAGATGACTATAATATGAAATGGACAACAGATTAGTGGTTGCCAGGGGTCATGGATTGAAGGAAAGGGGGCAGAAGGTACAGGGGAGCCTTGTGGGAATGAGAGACACTGTATCTCACTTGTGGTGGCAATTACAGGAAGCCACACATGAAGTCAAACTGCACAGATACGTACACATCCACATCCATGCACACACAAATGAGTACATGCAGAGCTGAGGAAATCTGCATAAACTCTGGGTTGTATCAATGCCAATTTCCTGTGGTTACATAAGAGACCAGCATTGAAGGAAGTGACTGAAGGGAACACAGGACCTTCCTATACATTTCTCTGCACCTACCTGTGACTCTACTATTAATTCAAAAGAAAAGTTAAAAAGAATAAAAAAAACTTACTGTTTATGTAAAAACAATAATATAACCTAGGGTTTATTATATATTATAGCAAATATATAAGTAAAAGATACGACAGCAATGGCATAAAGAACAGGAGAGAAATGAAGGTAGACTCCACGGGCTCTCATACCACGCTTCCAGTGGCGGAATATAGCTTGACAGCAGACTGACGAGTTAAAGACAATACCACAAACCCTAATGTAACCACTAAAACAGCAAGGTGAAGAGATACAACTAACAAGCCAACATGGAAGATAAAATGGAGGGGCACCTGGGTAGCTCAGTGGGTTAAGCCTCCGACTTCAGCTCAGGTCATGATCATGTGGTTCATGGGTTCAAGCCCCATGTCAGGCCTTGTGCTGACAGCTTGGAGCCTGGAGCTTGCTTCAGATTCTGTGTCTCCCTCCCTCTCTCTGCCCCTTCCCTGCTTGTGCTCTCTCTCCCTCTCTTAAAAACCAACCAACAAACAAACAAAAAAGAAGACAAAATGGAAACACATAAAATATTCAATACAAAGGAAGGCAGCAAATGAGGAAAAAGGGAATAAAGAAGAGATGAAACTAAAAGAAAACAAATGTAAATGATAAATATATTTTTTATATTTTACACATCCACATTTTTTGATGCTTATTTGTTTATTTTTGAGAGAGAATGAAAGAGATAGAGAAAGAGCAAGAGAAAGAGCGCATAAGCAGGAGAGGGGCAGAGAGGGAGAGAGAGAAAGAATGTGAAGCAGGCTTCAGGCTCTGAGCTGTCAGCACAGAGTCCGATGCGGGGCTCAAACCCATGAGCTGTGAGATCATGACCTGAGCTGAAGTCAGACAATCAACTGATTGAGCCGCTTGGGTGCTCCAATGATAAATTTAAATGTAATCATATGAAGGGTGCCTGGGTGGCTCAGTCAGTTAAGCGTCTCACCCTTGATTTTGGCTCAGATCATGATCTGTTTGTGAGATCAAGCCCCACGTCAGTCTCTGTTCTGAGAGTGGGAGCCTGTTTGAGACTCTCTCTCTCCCTCTCTCTCTGCCCCTCTCCTGCTCACTCACTCACTCTCTCTCTCTCTCAAACTAAATAAACTTTAAAAAAAGAATAATCATATGAATAATCACTGTGTCCAACAGAAGCAAAATACACACTCTTTTCAAGTGCACATGGAACATTTATCAGGATAGATCATGTTCTGGGCCGTAAAACATATCTCAGTCAATGTAAAAGGGTTTATACAAAAAAGTATGCTCTGTGATCACCTGGAATTAATATAGAAATTAACAGAAACATGTCTGGAAAAATCTCAAAATACTTGGAAATTAAATAACACACCTCTAAATAACCCATGGGTCAAAGAATAAATCAAAAGGAAAATTGGAAAGTACTTTAACTACATAAAAATAAAAAACACAACCTATCAGAATTTGTGGGATTCTGCTAAAGCAGTTCATGTAGGGAAATTTACAACATTAATTGCCTATTAGAATAAAAGAAAGGTCTCAAATCAATGACCTCAGTTACTACCATATGAAACTAGAAAAAGAAGAATAAATGAAACCAAAGTAAGGAACATAGGAAATAACAAAGATCAAAGAGGAAATCAATGAAATAGAAAACAGAAAAACAACATACAAAATAAATGAAATCTAAAGGTGGTTCTTTGAGAATATCTATAAAATTAATAAGCTTCTAGACAGACTGATCTGGAAAAAAGAAAGAGGAGACAAATTACGAGGATCAGGAATGTAAGAAGTAAGTAACATCACTACAGACTCTACAGATACTAACAGGACAATAAGAAAATTTTATGAACAACTTTATGCTTATAAATCTGACAACTTATATAAAATGAACAAATGAAAGATGCAAACTATAAAAGCTCATTCAAGAACAAATAAATAACTTGAACAGACCTGTATCTATTAAAGATATCAAATTTAAATAATTAAGGTTTAAATCCTTCCCACAAAGAAAGCTCCTAGCCCAGATAGTGAATTCTACCCAATATTTAAGGAAAAAGTAATACCAGTTCTACACAAAGTCTTTCAGGAAACTGAAGAAGAGTGAATAATTCCCAATTCATTCTATGAACTAGCACTGCTCTGATACCAAGACCAAAAACATTATAAGAAAAGAAACTACAGACCAATATCTTCATGAACATAGATACCAAATTCCTAAATAAATTTTAGTAAATGGAATCCAAGAACTAATAAAAGGGTGATACAGGGATAATATAGTCGGTTAAGCACTGACTCTTGATATTGGCTCAGATCATGATCTCACAGTCATGAGGTCAAGCCCCACATTGGGCTCTGTACTGGGGGGTGGAGCCGGTTTGGGATGCTCTCTCTCTTCTTCTCTCTCTACCCCTCCCCTACTTTCTCTCTTTCTCTCCCTCTCTCTCTCTCTCAAAAAAGTGTGTGTGGGGGAGGTGCCTGGATGGCTCAGTTAAGTTCCGACTTTGGCTCAGGTCATAATCTCACAGTGCGTGAGTTCAAGCCCCACATTAGTCTTTGTGCTGACAGCTTGGAGCCTGGAGCTTGTTTCAGAAACTGTGTCTCCTCTCTCTGCCCCTCCCCTGCTCCTTCTCTCTTTCTCTTTTTCTCAAAAATAAATAAATAAATGGTAAAAAATAAAATTTAAAAAAGATATAAATATTTTTTCTTTTAAAAGAGTAACACATTATGGCTTAAGTAGGGCTCATCCCAAGATTGCAGCTTTAGTTTAAATTTGAAAATGAATGTAAGTCATTCTATTAACAAATTCATAAGAAACATCATGTGATCATCTCCAATGCAGAAAAGGCATTTGATAAAATGCAACACCTTTTCATAACGAAAAGACCCAACAAACTAGAAATGGAAGAGAACTTTTTCAACCTGATAAAGAGCATCTATGAAAAGCCTAAAGCTGGGGCACCTGGGTTGCTCAGTCAGTTAAGCATCCGACTTTGGCTCAGGTCATGATCTCATGGCTCGTGAGTTCAAGCCCCATGTTAGGCTCTGTGCTGACAGCTCAGGGTCTAGAGCCTGTGGCCAATTCTGTGTCTCCCTCCCTCTGCCCCTCCCCCACTTGCACTCTGTCTTTGTCTCTCAAAAATTAATAACTGTTAAAACAAAATTTTTTGAAAAGCCTATAGCTAACACCATACTTAGTGGTGAAGAACTCAATATCTCCCCCCTAGATCAGGAACAGCAAGAGGACATCCATTCTCGTTTCTTCTGTTCAACAGTGGACTAGAGGTTCTAGCCAGTGCAATCAAGCAAGAAAAAGAAATAAAAGGCATCGAGGTTGGAAAGGAAAACATTAAGTCGCCTTTAACCACAAACAATATGATCATCTAAGAAAATGTGATGGAATCTACAAAAAAGCTACCAGAACTAGTGAGTTTAGTGAGTTTACTAAGTTTAATAAGAACACGAGATCAAAATAACAAGTTCATTGTATTTCTGTATACCAGCAACACAAAATCAGAAATTGAAAATTTTCAAAATAATATTATTTATGACAGCATCCAAAAAAAAAAGAAAATTAGGGATAAATATGACAAAAGGTATGCAAACAGCTACACTGAAAACTACAAACCACTTCTAAAGAAAAATTAAAGAAGAGCTTTTTAAAAGGGGGGAGAAGTATACATTTTCCTTGAATCTGAAAACTCAATATTGCTGAGAGGTTGACTCTCCCCAAATTCTTCTATAGATTCAGGGCAAGGCCAGTGAAGATCCCAGGGGGATCTTGCAGAAATTAACAACCTGATTTTAACATTTGTAAGAAAATGTGAAGAGCTTAGAGTAGCCAAAACAGTTAGGAAATGAAACAAAGTTGGAGAACTCATACTACCTGACTTTGAGATTTATTTAAAGGCTACAAGAATCAAAAAGTGTGAGGTAAATAAGCAAATAGATGAAGGGGACAGAAGAGGGAACCCAGAAATAGACCCACACATATGTCTACAACTACTTTTTGACAAAGGTGCCAAGGCAGTCAGTGGAGAAAGGGCAAGGCTAGAATGACCAGATACTCACATGCAAAACCAATGGCCTCCAGTTCCCACCTGGCGCCATATACAACATGGAGTGATAGGCCTAAATGTACAGCCAGAAATGGTGCAACTTCTAGAAAAAAAGCATTGGAGAAAAGTTGTGTGATTTGGGGGCAAGCAAAGATTACTTACACAGAACACCAAAAACAGGATCCACCAAAAGAAAAATTGATAAAGTGCACTTAGTCAAAATCTTAAATTTAGCCCCTAAGAGAATGACTCGTAATCTGAGAGAAAACCTTTAAAACATGTATCTGATAAAGGATTTGTATTCATACTATAAAAGAACTCTCAAACGCTAATAACAAGAAAACAATACATTTTTAAAATTTATTTATTTAGTTTGAGAGACAGAGAGAGAGAATGAGAGTGAGAGGGAGGGGCAGAGTGAGGGAGGGTGAGAGAGAATCCCAAGTATGCTCTGAGTGGTCAGTGCAGAACCCAACTCAGGGCACGAACTCATGAACGGTGAGATCATGACTTTGATGTCCCCAATGATACAATCTTTTAAATGGGCAAAGCATTTGAACAGGTACTTCCCCAAAGAAAACACAGATGGAAAACAAGCATACAAAAGGACTCATCAGGGGAATGCAAACCAAAGCCACAGCGAGACCAATTGAAATGGCTAAAACTAGAAAGACTAACCATCCCAAGTGTTGGGAAGGTGATGGAGGAACCAGAAGTCCCACAGGTTGGTGTGGAAACATAAGATGGTGCAACCACCTTGTAAAACAGTTGGGTGGCTCATTACAAAGTTAAGCAGAGCACAGGGGATTTTTAGGGCTGTGGAAGTGTGGGGAGTAAGTTTAGGTATTCCCTGAGTTCGCACCAATGGGTTAAAAAGGTTTAGGACTAAAACATCTAATATTAGGTAAGCAGGGCAAAAGTGCCCCCAACATAGTACAAGAGCAGAAAGCTGCTTTCACAGGACAGAAGCATCCAGAATAGGTAAACAGGTAAGCAGGGCTACAGACTGCACATCAGGGTAAAACTGCCCAGAGGGGAGCTAATTAGCAAAAGAAAGGTGCCTTTTTGACCCTGAGGTGGCATGCTCTGTCTTATCCCCTAGACAAGTTAAGATAAACAGACGTGGTGCCTCATGCCTGCCATAAACAGCCATCTGCTCGGTGCCGGGATTTTGTTTTGTATTGACCTAAGCCCTTAAATACTGCGTGTCCCCGAAACCTCTTTACTCTTATGCCCGAGTTAATGTTCACTGTTGCATTGTCTGTTTTGGCACATCCATCACTCTTGTAAACCTTCTGAAACTAATGAACATGGAGCAAAGACCCTTACTCAGGACTCTTGTCTCCTCCTGGACATTAGCCTCTCTCATATTCAACTCTGTGTCTGCTTTCTTGCTGGACAAGAGAGAACTCCAGACTCAAAGTCTTTGACATGGAACCATTTTGAACGATACTGTAATGGTGGGTACATGTCATTATACTCTGTCTAAACCCATAGAATGAACATCGTGTGTCAATTACATTCAAGTAAAAACAAATTAAGAAAAAAAAACAACATTGAATATACAGCAACAGGAGCGAGCCCTTAGGGATGCTGGGTAAGGTAATAATGACGTGTCAATGCAGGTGGACAGATAGGAACGAATGTGCCATCTGGTACATGGTGCTGACAGTGGTGGAGGCTGTGTCTGTGTGGTGTAAGGGCTGCATGGGAACTCTGTGCTTTCCACTCAATTTTGCTGTGAATCTAAAACTGCTCTACAAAATAAAGACTGTTTAAGAAGATAAAGGGAGTGAAGTACAGATCCACGCTACAACATGATGAACCTTGAAAACACCACACAGAGTAAAAGAAGCCAATCCCAAAGGACCTCATATGATATGACTCCATTGACACGAAATGTCCAGAGTAGGTAAATACAGAGAGACCGAAAGTGGATTAATAGTGGGTAAGAGCCACCAGAGGAGGAGGAAAACAGGGACTGACTATTAACAGGCAAAACAGTTTCTTTTGGGTTGAATGTTCTAAATTTAACTGGGTGCTGGGTGCACAGCTCTGTGAATATACTAAAAACCACTAAACTGTACATTTAAGTGGGAGAATTTTATGGTATATTCACTAAAATCTTGAAAAATGTTTTAAAGATGAAAAACTAGGATAATTGAGAGAAAAGATGACTTATAAGGTCATTCTGGAAGGCACACACATGCGAGGAAAGATAGAGTCAAAAACAGACACATATGCGAATTCATGACATTTCTTTTACTTGTGGCCGAGAGTTGGATGTGAGACAAGCAGAGCAGTAGCCCCTTCTGTGTGGATATGCTGCCACAGAGTCCTGGCACGATGCGCTCCCCACGGAAGGAAAGCCAGTAAGAGTCACACGGGCCACGAAAACGTCTTCTCTCCAAAATGTATGATGGCTCAGAGCTAAGTCTGTATTATACATCTTTCGTTTAAAATGTACAATGATGGGGGCGCCTGGGTGGCTGTTGGTGAAGCGGCCAACTCTTGATCTCAGCTCAGATCTTGATCTCAGGGTCATGGGTTCAAGCCCTACGTTGGCTCCACAATGGGCGTGAAGCCTGCTTTAAATACATATGTACGTATGTATATATATATACACACATGTAAAATAATCTTTTAAATAAATAAAATAAAATATACAAGGGTATATTTATACAAGGGTATATAAATCAAGGGTAAGGATGTACGTATAATAAGAATATGTGATTAGGAACAAAAGACTGAGGTACACTCCTACCATATGATGCAGCCATTCTCTTGTTCCATATACATCCGTGAGTGATACAGAGTCCCACACACAAATGCTCTTAGCAGCTTTTTTTTCCCGAGTTGATTTATTTTGATGGGGGGGAGGGGCAGAGAGAGAGAGAATCCCAAGCAGTCTCCATGCTACCAGCACAGAAGCTGATGCAGGGCTCGATCCCATGAAACATGAGATCATGACCTGAGCTGAGATCAAGAGTTGGACGCTCAACCCACTGAGCCCCCTGGCACCCCTCTCAGGAGCTTTACCAGCCAATCCCACACTGTGTGGCACACTGGGATATAACTCAATAAAACAGAATGAGCTGAGACATACAATGAGTTTTATCCATTTAAACAGAAGATACTTCGGGCCACCTGGGTGGCTCAGTCTGTTGAACGTCAGACTTCAGCTCAGGTCAGGGTCCCACAGTTCATGAGTTCAAGCCCCGTGTCAGGCTCTGTGCTGACAGCTCAGAGACTGAAGCCTGCTTCAGATCCTCTATCCCTCGCTCTCTGCCCCTCCCCCACTTGTGTTGTCTCTCAAAAATAAATCAAACATTTAAACAGAAGATACTTCTGTGCATTTATGAAAGCCCAGCTCCACCCCCCCACCCCACCTCGATGGCAGGAACACTCAAAATTCAACAATTCCAAGAACGATAGTACCAACAGATCTATTTTGTTATGCGCACAGAGTCCTAGCGGAGATTCGAGTTGTGTGCTTTCTGTTCTTTATTAGCGCTGTGGCCTCATGCCACTGTCCAGGTGAGAACAGGAAAATGGGTGCGTGCTCCTGAGGGTCCCCATCCGTAAGTCTGGCTTCGGGTAATACTGACACACGTGAGCTTATCCTTCACCTCCTGGAGACCAGAAGTAGTCACGGGCTGTGTTGGCAGGTCCATGAGGTCGTCAGGGGCTCAGCCTTCTGCCATGGTCCTTGGTGTGTGGTGACATGGTGTCTGCTGCAGACCTGTAATCTGGAAGGGAAAAGGGCAAAGGGAGGTGCTCTGATTGTTCCGGAAGGTAAGGATGGTGCTGCCTGGAGCAGGGAGAGGGCCATCACCAGCAGGTCAGGCGCCCGGAGTCAGGAAGATGGTGGATGCAGCAACCAATCCCCAGATAACACTCACACCTCCTGGACCCTTGAGGGCGCAAAAGGGCTGATGGCCGGAGCTGAAACACGTCATCTGGTTTTGTGTGCGTCGCTAAACTTTCCCTCCCCCGAGAAATGGCTGCAAAGGAGCTCACTGCTGTGCTCAAGTCCCTCCCTCCAGGGACCTCCTTCCATGAGGACCGAACCCAGTGCCGGGGACCCTGCACATCTTGCACGTTCTCCCAGGCTGCTCGGCGGCCCAGGGCTCATGGGCCAAGGGTGATGAGCCGGGTGAAGGGCAGGGTGGGGCAGGGAGTGTCTGCTGCCCCTGGATGCTTACTGGAAACAGCATAAATGAGGGGCTGGGGTGGGGGGGTGGGCAGGTGGTCTGCTCACAGGGGAAGGAAACACTGGTGTCAGACAGCGAGGAGCACAGAGAAGGTGGTTGCTTGCATCAGAGCTGGCTCTCCTGCCAGCGGCAGGCCACACCGCCCAGCTCTGTACCAAATTGGAACCAGGAGAAGGTGCCTGAACAGAGGATCCAGGAGGGCAGGAGCCCCGGGGGAACATCCTGCACTTCTGGGCGTCCTGCCTTAGCCCTACTTCAGCTACAATTACAGTAAGTCTCCCTTTCTGTGCACATTGGATCTCAGAGAGAACTACAGCTATAAGGTAAAAGAAGCCCCCCTCCTCCCCACGCCTGCTGGCACGCCCTACATGGTGCTGGCGCATCGGTATGTATGTATTCTGTCCAGATACCTTCTGTTGAATGTATTTGACAGAATGTTCCCTAAACAATTTGATTAACAGTAAGTCACATATAAAGTACATCCTACATTAAAATTACTAGGAAGGAGATGGGGGGGGTGTCCCCAGACACAGTTCCCAAGATGGCCACCAGGTGTCAGAGCCACCAACAGTGCTCCCAGCCCACGGGGAGGGGAGTGTGGGGAGGGAAAAGGGGTGGAGAGATCCCCGCATGGCACTGTTCAGCCCTTTGGCGCAAATTTTGTCTACTATGGGGTTGGGGGGGCAGTAAGGGAGCTGCAAGCT
Organism: Hyaena hyaena; assembly: GCF_003009895.1. NCBI lineage: Eukaryota > Metazoa > Chordata > Mammalia > Carnivora > Hyaenidae > Hyaena > Hyaena hyaena. The sequence goes on along the minus strand of NW_024080735.1, from coordinate 1,481,143 downwards.
CAATTAAATTCTCAGACTGCAGATTCCCATTCCTGGGGAGCCTCTGTTCCTTGGAGAAGCGGTCAGTGGCCACCAACCCTCCCCAGAGGAGGGGTGAGCACAGAGGGGCACACAGAGGTGGGCTCGGCCACCCCTCCCATACAAGTGGCGTTCTGCACGAGGAGTGGCTTCCAGCCGGGCCTGGCCCTATCCAGTAGGCTCGAGGGCTCAGCTCACGGGCATTGCCCTGGGCAAGCCTCATCCTGTAATTCCGGGGTCACCAGAGCCAGCGTGTCACAACAAGGAGGTGGGGGGGGCACAATGACCCTGGCTCCAGGTGAGCAGTACACTGTACAGTGTCCAAGAGAAAGGGGTCCCTGGACCACACCCCATTTCTGGCCTCAGGTCCAGGCCCACTGCACACTGGGGCTTTTCACAGATGAACCTTTACCACCTATAGGGAGGCCAAGCTTGTGGGAGGGGGAGGGGTAAGGACCACGCCACTGATGTCTGAGGACGACTCCTGATTCGTGATCTCCATGCATTCTGACAGGCAGGTGAAGGCGACCTTTTTCTGTGATTGGAATGGCCTCATTGGCTACACTTGTACTGTTGTCACATGAAGCAACAGTAATTATTTAAGTCACTCTACACCTTCCGTGTCATGTATATAATTTAAAATAATACACCTGCTGCCATACACGTAATAAAAGTGGCAATTATTGTTGAAACATAGGCCGTATTCATATTCAATTACAACCATGCATTTTGATGCTCGACGTCTCAAGCATCATATTCAAGCCAAATGATTCATTTAAAACTAAAAAAAGGATAAAACAATGTTTAGAGTGGGATCCATGTTAAGTTACTACTACTTGGTGCAGTAATCATTGCTTTGATGTGGCCAACACTGGTCTGAACGTTGAGGTGTTTTAGTTTCCGTGATCCTATTACGTATGATATCAGGGGTATGGAACTGAAAAAATCTCTCATAATGCTAAGCAGGCTATGCCCTTGATCGTTTCAAAGGGAACACTGTCCCTGAGGAGGGTCAGACAGAGCCGAGGGAAGGGGCGTCGAGCACCACCGGCTCTGGGTTTGTCTGGGGAGGCCTGGTTAATGATGAGCCTCCCCTCCGGGCACTGTACTGTGATGACTCCTGGGTAATCCTGGACCCACTGGATTCCTGCTAAGTCAAGGAGCCCCCGAAGTCCATGAGCAGTCCAGCTATTCCTCACTAGTTCTCCTTCATCAGGCCGCTCATGTGACAGGGTTACACTAGGGCCCAGACAGACGTCACAGGTCAAGTGTCTCTTGAGATCCCCAAGCTTCTAGGTCTCTGGGGAAGAAGAACAAACCAACCAATGGGGTCTCGAGGGTGGGAAGGGAGGGGACTCAGGCCCCTGCCCACCTCACTGAATCAAACACCTGCTTGCCCCACACCCCCTCTGGTTTACTCATGCTTGGGGAGGGTGAGTCACAGAGGAGGTGGGCGGCTGTGCTTGGTTTTGCCAGGTGCATGGTACCCTAATGACCATGACTCCGCCCTCTACTTAATCCTTCCTGCGCAGGCACCCCACCTCCAAGCCCTGAGCCCGGCCAGGCAAAAGGCCTGATTCCGAATCTCGTCTCCTCACCGGTACCCGAGGCCGATTCCCTTCCATAAAAGGGGGAAGGAAATCATCGATGTGAACACAAAAGCAGATGACAGCCTGAGTCACACCTGAGTTAGGGCGCAGAGTTTGGGTGCGCAGAGTAAGGCCAAGCTAAAAGCTCCGAGGTCACTGGTCATAATTATCCCTCCCAGAAGGGCAGCCATCCTCACCCGCAGCCACGCAGCTTCTGAGGCCATGACAAACAGCCACACCCTACGAAACCACGGAGGACACGCTCCTCACCAGGCCTCCCAGCCCAAGCTTCAGTGACAGGCACCAGAGAAGGAAACAGCCGAAACCAACGGAGGCAAGAGGAACTGGTTCCCGGCTTGTTGGACGGCTCGTGACATTTCAGTTATGCACAGCACAATAGAGCCCAAGTATTTTTAACCTGTGTGGAGTCTCCTGGTTCACAAAAGAAATCTGAGCAGGTGGGGTTGAAGAAGGGTAGAAGGGGAGGCCAGAGAAAAGGTTCCAAGTAGAAAAGAGCCCATGCAAGGGGCAGTTTCCTGTCCTGGGTAGGTGAGGCATGGGCCTTTCACTCAGGAAGCCATGAGGGTGGGATGTTTTGGGAGCTGCTTGCTTCTAATTTATTTCTCCAAGTAATGTAGTTATGTCCTCTAGACAATTTCAGTGTTATTTCAGCAAATGGCAGAGGGACCCTCCACTCCGGCTCCCCCAGTAGGTGTGCGGCCGTCATGGCCAGTGGAACCATTCGAGGCAATCCTGCCCAAAGTCAAGGTGAAGAACTCTCCAAGCAAAATTGTTCAAACAACTTGACTCAGGGTCTAAACAAACGGATCTTCCTTTTAGTAGCTCCGCTGTGGGGCAAAGGGAGAGAAGGGTTCCCATTTTCCCCTGTTTGCTCCCCTTTCTCCAAGAAAATCTCCTTTCAAAACTTGTCAAAGGTATACAGTGACCTAAAGGTGAAAAGATGTAGCCAAAGCTCTTTGGATTACAGTATTAAGAGTTGCAACGTCCAATGCCCACAGGTGCCAAATGGGTTTGTTTCATAATATCATCTTGAACTGTTTCTTCTGGCCCCGAACCACTTTACTTTTTACAATATCCACTCATTTTGGGGCACCTGGGTGGCTCAGTCCATGAAGCATCTGACTTCGGCTCAGGTCATGATCTCACAGTTCATGGGTTTGAGCCCCACATCGGGTTCTGTGCTGACAGCGTAGAGCCTGGAGCCTGCTTCTGATTCTATGTCTCCTTGTCTCTGCCCCTCCCCTGCTCATGCTTTGTCTCTCTTTCTCTCTGTCTCAAAAATAAATAAACATTAAAAATAGTTTAAACATAAATAAATAAATAAGGACTATTTGCTTACAAAAAATAAAACAGGGGGCACCTGGGTGCCCTGAGCCTGGGTCACTCAATCAGTTGAGCATCCAACTCTTGGTTTCAGCTCAGGTGAGGATCTCATGGTTCGTGAGTCTGGGCCACATATTGGACTCTGCATGGGCTCTGCACTGACAGAGCAGAGCTTGCTTGGGATTCTCTCTCTCCCTCTCTCTCTGCCCCTCTCCCATTCACACTTTCTCCCTCTCTCTCAAGATAAATAAACTTTAAAAATTAAAAAAAAAGTTTACAAATAAATAAACAAGTAAATATACAGTATTAACTTTAGGGATAAAAAGAGGAGGTGTCTGGGTGGCTCAGCCGGTTGAGTGTCCAACTCTTGGTTTTTGCTCAGGTCGTGACCTCATGGTTCATGAGTTCAAGCCCTGTGTTAGGCTCTGTGCTGACAGCACAGAGCCTGCTTGGGATGCTCTCTCTCTCTCTGCCACTCTCCCACTTGTGCTGGTTCTTCCTCTCTCTCTCTCAAAATAAATAAGCTTAAAAAAAAAAAAAGAACAATGTCAGGTCACCACTTTGCCACCTCCCATTCAATGACTGAAGGAACTCACTAGGAACAGAAGTGTCCTCGAAGTCAGGAACGCGAGACAATTAGGGCTTGCCAGGACACCTGGGCAAGACACCTGGCCATCGCACATCTCAGTCACGGTCACCTTGCCTGAAAAGTTTCGAGGCCCAGATTCCTTCCAATACTAAACGATCATACTGTAGAGCTCAACAGACATTCTGGACGGTCACTTCCCAAAAGAACAATGGGGAACATAATTAAAAGGAGAGACCCCACAAAACTACATCACTGTGCTGTAGCAGGGTCTAGATGTGGCCTTGGTGTGGCCAAGCCGCGTGGTGACTACAGACACAGGGATGTGAATACCTCGTGGGGGAAGAGAGCCACCACGCGCTGGGGAGGAGGAGCGCGGGTCTCCATGAGGTGGGGAGGACCTCTCTGAGTCTTGCTTGAACCTAAACTCAGTGTTTCAAGGGAACATTTCGAGTGAAAAAGCAAAGCTGACCAACAGGCTGTTTGGAGCCGCAACTCCCGCTTTTCAAGTTCACGCTGGGCCTACCTGTGATGAGGCCTATGGTTGCCACACCAGGGCTGTCTGCAGGGGCCAAGTGTGCTCAGAGAGTCTCTCATTACATAACCCTGGCGGTGGCCCTACACGTGCATGCGCAAGTGGGCACACACGGGCTCTCGTACGCTGGGAGCAGGGCAGTGACGGGGGAGCAGGGCAGTGATGGGGGGAGCAGGGCAGTGAGGGGGGAGCAGGGCAGTGATGGGGGGAGCAGGGCAGGGGGGGCAGGTCAGTGACAGGGAGAGCAGGGCAGTGAGGGGGGAGCAGGGCAGTGATGGGGGCAGGTCAGTGACGGGGGAGCAGTGCAGTGGGGGGGGCAGGTCAGTGACGGGGGGAGCAGGGCAGTGACGGGGGAGCAGGGCAATGAGGGGGGAGCAGGGCAGTGACAGGGGGAGCAGGGCAGTGAGGGGGGAGCAGGGCAGTGACGGGGGGGCAGGACAGTGATGGGGGGCAGGGCAGTGATGGGGGGGTAGGGGAGTGATGGGGGGCGGGGGGGGCTGAGGCCCTCTGTGGCAAAGGTTAACAATAGGCGTATTTCGGTCCAAATAGGAGGACTCGCATTCCTGTGGTGACGGGTACCGTGTGCCTTGGGCGGAATCGAAGTGACTTCCAAGGGAGCGGCTCCTGCCCACAGCCCTGGGACTCGGGGGAGGTGGGGAGGGGCCTCTGTGCCCCAGCTGTGAACACCGGTGGGCCGTTTAGCCGCTGCCAGTAAGTGTGCAGCTTGCTCTGCTCCGAGGAGTGAGTGATCTTTGACTCCACAACCGGCTTCAGCCTCTCCCTCTCTCTCTCCACTCCTCTCTCAGAGGCATTCTTGTCACCGCGCCCTGTGACCCCCTGGGACGCCCTGTCACCCTCCTGGCTTCAGGTAAGCAGGGCTCCTTCCAAGTCACCTCCTCGTTACTTCCCCGAGGCTCTGTATTATCTCTTCTTTCAGCCTGGAATGCGCTCTCCCCTAATCTTCTCGAAGGAGGCTCACTGAGGTCTCGGCCTCCAGGAGCCTCTCAGAGGGCCCCCCCCAGCCCGCCCACTCCAAGCGTCCCCTGTCCCCCCGCCCCGTATTCTGTCTCGTGGCCCTACCCTGGCACCTACCCTGGCACCCGGCTGGCGCTGCACACCCCCTCAGCTGTGCCCCGTGTGTCTCTCTTGCTTGTCCTCTCGCCAGCAGGTAAGCTCCGTGGACACGAGCGCTCCGTGTCGTGTTCACGACCGTTTCCGGCAGCTACAACGGGGCCTTGCACACGGCCAGGGCCGCACGAGTGCCCGCTGAAGGAGCGGCCAGGCGGCTGCGTGAGGGAGGAGGGCGGAGGAGGGCATCGCTGCGAAGGGCCCACGGGGCGCTGGCACGGAGGCAAGGGGGCTGCAGAGTCCGCCGGGGAAGACGGACGTTCGCCCAGACCGACCCGGGGCGAGGAGAGCTCGTGGAAGCGTGCGGGGCTGCGTGCTGGGTGGGAGTGTGCGGACGGTCTCCGAGGAAAGGCCAGCCGGGCAAAGGAGACAGAGGGGCGGCGGGGAAGGCACCCTGTGCGGGGGAGACACCGTGGCAAGGCAGCTCGTCTGGGAGCAGACCGTTGGTTCCAGAGGAGCCTCGCGGGAAGGAGTGGGGTGCAGCCTGGACAGGGCCGGGGGGGGGGGGG
>NW_024080735.1:1462730-1475413 GCF_003009895.1 Hyaena hyaena | reverse complement strand
CTTTTCGGGGGGGGGGGGGGGGGGGGGGGGGGGGGGGGGGGGGGGGGGGGGAGGGCCGGGGGGGGGGGGGGGGGGGGCTCGGGCCTGTTCTTTGGGAGCCCTGCACACCAGTCCCTGCACGCTGGATTCCAGTCCTCTGAGCAGCAGAGCCGTCGAGGTATTTTTAAGTAGGGAGGTGGCATGATGGGTTTGCTTTACGAAGATCCTTTGAGTGGCAGTGAAGGTGACGAGGAGACAGCAGAGCAGAGCACACCGGTTACTGTGCACTCCGGGCCAGAAAACACCCGGGATGTCAGCCCCCAGCAGCAACAGAGAGGGAAATGCGGTCACAGACCGGAAGCTGTTAAAAGGCTATAATCAGGGGCAACTGGAGGACTCAGTCAGTTAAGCGTCCGACATCAGCTCAGGTCATTATCTCACGGTTTGTGGGTTCGAGCCCCGCGTCAGGCTCTGTGCTGACAGCTCGGAGCCTGGAGCCTGCTTTGGATTCTGTGTCTCCCTCTCTCTCTCTGCCCCTCCCCCTTGTGCACTCTGTCTGTCTGTCTCTCTCTCTCTCAAAAATAAACACTGGAAATTATTTTTTTAAAAAGGGGTGTAATTAGGGGGGCTCAGCGACACGTGACGTATGGGAGGCAATGGACAGGACGGGCTGTGATCTGCGTGGCCTTGGGCATGGGGCCCGAGGGGCAGCTGGGCCAGTGGGGACCCCACTCGTGCGAGCTCAGGGACGCCAGCCCAGCCAGTTACTTCAGCCCTTGGCCACCGTCAGTGACAGGCCCCTCTGATGCGTGCATCCAGGCCACGGCCGGGGTGATTTATCCGCTCGTGAAGACCCACATGTTAGGATCTCGGCGTGGCCATTCTTGGAGGCGCGCTGAGCCACCGCCACAGGAGCATGACTGTGGGTCTAAATATAAACACGCCTGTCACCTCCGAGAAAGAACAGACCAGGAGCCATGGCTCTACTCACTCTGAAGAAGTTTCAAGGGGAGAAAACTAAAAAACAAACCAGGCCCCATTTCTCATAGTTGTGGACCTGATGAGCAATCCTGACTGCCTTACCTGTCGCACTTCTCCTGCCCTCCCCTGCTAACTTGGGCCCCAGAACCCTCGAGAGCGGCCCCGCCCCAAGAGAGCTCTCACAGGCCTCAAGGGATGCCTCCCAGGGGCTGAAGAGCAGGTGCAGCCTAGCACTCTGCAGGGACCCCACTTCACCCCTTCCTTCCTGCTCTCCCCCCCCCCCCACTGCTGCTACCTCGAGCGAATGCACAATGTGGAAGGTATGGGTTCTGGTACCTGCCAGCTTGGGTTTGAATCCTGGCTTTGCCATGTGTGAGCTGTGTGACCTGGGGCAAGTTGCCTAGCCTCTCTGTGTCTCAGTCTTGAAACTGGTAAAACAATGAGGTGGTTAAATAAATGAGTGAACAGTGCCTGGCGCTCGGCAAGTGCCCAGCAATGTTCACTGTTATTCCCACTGCCGGCCCCCTCCCCCCAGGCTCGGGGAAGCCTCACTAAGTCCTATGACAGAGTACCCTGGCGACGAGGGTTCTGCCACCAGGTCAGGGGCCGTGCCCTCCTCCTGTTACATGCTTCCCCCAGGGCCACAGAGCAGAAGAGAATGGTGCCCAGTGTCTTCTGAAATTATCATTAGAACGTTCCTGATGGTTTATCCCTGTAGCCCTCCCTTCCACACCATCCTCCCAGGACTAACCGGGGTCGGAGCCCTAGGCACCCAGGCCAGGACACAAGTGAGTGACAGACACACACGGTCTCCCTCCTTCGGGGAGGGGCTTTGTTACAGGGTCAAATGGGGCCAGCCTGGCTCCTGTTCCCTTGAGACGCGTTCTTCCCAGGAGAACCCCTCACTCCCACCTAAATAGATCCCTGGAGCCGCCCTCTTCCCAAGGCTTCCAGAGGGAGGGGGGAGGTCCGGTCCTCTGAAAGAATGGGGGCCCAGCTGTACTGTTAAATCTCTGTAAGTGGGAAGCAAGTATAAGCGGTAAAAACGTACTAAATTCAAGACTAAAACAGAGTTCCAATATGGACTTTTAATTTATCTTGGGTGATGAACCACCTGTTAGGAAACTTAACATTAGGACAGAGGAGAAAATGAAATTTTAAACATGATACCCATTCACAATAACATCTAAAACCTCACCCAGCGCACAGGAATATATCTGAATAAAGAGGTGCAAGACCTGCCAGAGGATCTAGAAACATTACTATGAAAATTAGAAGACAACCTATATCAACAGGACATTACCCACATTCCTGGGCACAAAGGGTCAATACTGTAAAGGTATTTGTTTTCCCCAAATTGATTGGATCCCCAAATGGGATCCAATTTTAATCTGATCGTATTCAATTCCAGCCAAAATCTTGGCAATTTTTTTGTGGAAACTGACAAGATGACTCCATTTTGTTCCACAAAATGCCAAGGACCCAGAAGAGCCCAGGGAATCTTGAAGAGGAACACAGTCAAAAGACTCACATTTCCAGATGGCAAGACTCACCACACAATTACAGCAATCGAGTCGGTGCGGTGTCAGCACAAACTTTTGTCAGCAAACGCATGAAGATACATGAACGGACCAACAGAACAAATGGTTTAGGAACAGACCCACACGTGTACCGTTCTCTAATTTATGGTAATGATGCCACACCTTGGGGCAGGCAGGAGGGCATGGTCTTTTCAAAACGATGCTGGACCATCTATGCAAACATGGAAAAACAAAGGAGCCTTGACCCCTACCTCGCACCAGTCACAAAACTAACCTCTAGGGGTGCCTGGCTAGCTCAGATGGGAGAGCGTGTGACTCTTGATCTCAGGGTCATGAGTTCGAGCCTCACGTTGGGCAGAGATGGAGTGTAGACATGTCCTGGGAAGGCAGGCCACTAACACTTGCAGAGGCTATCTCAGGAGAGTATCTCTGTGCCCTTGAGAATGTGGATGACTTCTGAAGTAGGACACGGAAAGCACAAACCATAAGGGGAACAATTGATGAATTGGATTTCATTAAGAACTTCTGCTCGTCAACACACCATTAAGAGACTGAAAGCAAACCACACAGTGGGAGAAGGAATCTGCAGGAGTGGGTTCAACAAAACACTCACACTCAGAACCCATAAAGAATTCCACAAATCAATAAGAAAGAGGAAACACACGTTAAGAGGAGGGAGAAGCAAAAGACTTGCAAAGGCACTTCATAAAACAGAACATCCCACCCCAATAGCCCCCCCCAAGACTATTGTAAAAGGGCTCAACGCAATTAGTCATCAGAAAAATGCAAATTAAAACAACAGTAAGACGCTACTTAGGTCGGGCAATGTGGGGGCCTCCCAGGAAAAAATTCACTGAGCTGTACACTGAAGGATTTATGTGCTCTTCTCTATTTATGATGCTTCCATAAAAATGTTTCCTAAAAAAGGGAGAGACTTGGCGCGCCTGGGTGGCTCAGTCGGCTAAGCGTCCGACTTCGGCTCAGGTCATGATCTCGCGGTTCGTGGGTTCAAGCCCCACATCGGCTCTGTGCTGACAGCTAGCTCAGAGCCTGGAGCCTGCTTCAGATTCTGTGTCTCCCTCGCTCTCTCTGATCCTCCCCTGCTCACGCTGCCTCTCTCTCTCCCAGAAATAAATAAAACGTTAAAAAAATTAAAAAAAAAAAAAAAAGGAGAGACTTGAGAAATCTATCAACCAAATTTAACATGTACCTGCCTGGATCTCGCTTCATACAAACCAACTGTTAAGAAAGTATTTGTGAGAATTAGGCCACTACCTGCGTATTTGATGACAAATGAAGACATTGTTTAGGTGACATGAAGGTGTTGCAGCAAGGTCTTGGGGCACCTGGGGGGCCCGGTTGGTTCAGGGTCTGACTCTTGACTTTGACTCAGGTCATGATCTCATGGTTCATGGGATCAAGCCCCACGACGGGCTCTGTGCTGACAGTGCAGAACCTGCTTGGGATTCTCTCTCTGTCTCCCTCTCCCTTTGACCTCCACCCCCGCACGTGTACACATCAGTATGAACTTGCTCTCCCTCTCTCTCAAAATCAGCCAAAACTCCATGTGTCACTTCTGACTCTCTGAAAACTTAGCTGTTTAATAGCCTACTGTTGACTGGAAGCCTTACCAATAATGTCAATAGTCAGTTACCACACATTTTTATATGCCTTATATATTGTATTCTTACAATAAAGTAAGCTGGAGAAAAGAAAACGTTAAGAAAATCGTTAAGACAGAGGAAATACATTCACAGGACTAGGCTCAACCTATTAAAGAAAATCCACATTTGCGTGGACTCACACAAGTGAAACTTGTGTTGTTCAAGGGTCACCTGTACTGTTGCACATTCGTGTATGTTTAAAATCTTGTCAGGGCACCTGGGTGGCTCAGTTGGTTAAGCATCCAGCTTCGGCTCAGGTCATGGTCTTGCGGTTTGTGGGTTCAAGCCCCGCGTCGGGCTCTGTGCTAACAGGTCAGAGCCTGGAGCCTGTCTTCAGATTCTGTGTCTCCCTCTCTGTTCCTCTTCTGCTCATGCTATCTCTCTCTCTCTCTCTCTCTCAAAAATAAATATTTTTTAAAATCTTGTGTAATAACACCTTTTTTAAAGCTATTGCATAGCCAAGGTGTTATGCTTTAGAGCTGTCCATGACCCCTCTCTTCCACCCGGCCCCAACATAATCAAATACTATCGTGTTGTGACAACGGAAGCCATGAACCCTGAACCCTTGGGCTACAGACACCTCAAGAAGTCATCTTGGCCATCCCTCCTCATCAGGCGGGGTATCTGAAACAGGGCCCACACCACATCTGCACATTGAGCAGCCTAGGAAATGTCTACTCTCAGAGAAGCAGTCAGATAGAAAATATTTACGGAACAGCAATCATTGATCTATACACTCTGGGGGATATGCCAAAGGAAAGTCTCCTGGCAGCCTGGGTGCCCTCCTGGGAAGAACAGACTCCAAACAGAGGCTCCCGGAGCTAACCCTTTCTGTCTCATGACCAGACACTAAGCCAGTGCTGTCCAGCCTCTCTCGGTGACAGGTCTGTGGCTCCTTCAGCCTGGCCGGGGCTGCTCCGGGAGTAAAGTCATCAACTATGAATTCTTGTATGAAACAAGTCTGGCTCTTTCTTCTTCTGGGATCTTCCAGGGACTAGGATGGGCTTTCACAGCCTAGAAACAAACCTTCAGGAAAGAGACTCAAGTGGTTACAAAAATAACCTGGCTGGGGCCTCCTGACCTAGTGCATCCCCCAGGAAGCCCTCCAGGTCTAGTCCTTCCTTCTGGCCCCTACTCGCCACTCGGCAGTGAAGGCCACTGAACTGATGAGCATATCTCCAGGACGCACCTAGCTTAGTTTGCTCCCCTTCTGGGCAAAAGTCCATGTCAACAAGGACTTCTCAGAGAAGTGAGCTCTCCCTGCGGTGGCTCCTGGAGGAAGGACCATCTTTCACTGCCTGCCCTCACAGGCTCACTTATCTACTAATCAGGCTAATGAAACCGTGCGGGCTCCAAAGGTTAAGGGCCCAAGGTTTCATATACACATAAAGGGCAAGGTTAAAAAATGAATTTATAGGACTGTTCCATTTTTCTCTTCACCCCCAGAAACCTAAACAGCAGGTGCTTTTCAGACTAATACCAGGCATCTCTGAATAGCGTCAGGGTTGTGCACCCAGTTCATGACTTTGAGCCCCATGTCAGGCTCTAAGCCGACAGCTTGGAGCCTGGAGCCTGCTTCAGATTCTGTGTCTCCCTCTCTCTCTGTCCCTCTCCCGTTCATGCTCGTTCTCTCAAAAATAAATGCTTAAAAAAAAAAAAATTGTTGTTGAAACTCTGTGGCTAAACTTTATGAAAGCATTTATTTCTAGCTATTTCCATTTGTCATCAAACAATATTTGTCAATAATTTGGACAGAGAAAAAAATATTCGGAGATAAGAAGTCAGAGGTATAGCAGAAAGTGGACAGCCTTGGATATGAGAAAGGTATACAGAAAGGCTGCCCTTCTGGGTGACTGTACAAACCCTACTGGCACTAAATAAGGAGTGTGCAAGCCCGTGCACTCCCAGCCTTGACTCAGACACGGCCGCTCCATGCACCCCAAAATGGAGCTAAGAGCTGCTTTTACTCTGGCATCCCTGGGCTCATTCAAACAACTTTTTAAATGTGTTTAATTTAATGTTTCACATCTGTCTATACACTTAATATTAATAAGTAAAGAGAGTAATTTCAAAATAATAGACTGAAGAGGTCCAGGGAATTAAAACATAAATTTTATTAATTAGGGGCACTTGGGGGGCTCAGTCAGTTAAGCATCTGACTCTTAGTTTTGACTCAGGTCATGATCTCTTGGCTTCATGTGTTCGAATCCCCAGTTGGGCTCTGCACTGGTTGGCTGTGTGGAGCCTGCTTGGGATTCTCTCTCCCCTTCTCTCTCTGCCCTTCCCCTACTCATGCTATCTCTGTCTCTCTCAAAAATACATAAATAAACTTTAAAAAATGATAACAAAATAAAAGTCTAGCCATTAGACCATTATTTCTATATGTTCTGGGTATACATTCTTAAAACACATTTTCTCATAATTGGAACTTGTTTCTCATTAACAATCATAACAATAGTCCATGTTTCACCTTGGACTATTCTTTAATGGTCATAATGACAGGGAAGTGAAGTGCATGTATGACACTGAGAATGAGGAACACTGCCCAAAGGGCCTGCTGTCTACCACGCAGACTCCAGGGGCCATTAATTATTTAGCTACTTTTCAAAGTTAATAAATAGGAGTGTCTTTTGCCCTTTATTCCCCAGATGAATTTAACCAAATGAGAATGAGGGGTGTATATGTGCAGAGCTAGCAGTATGGGCACAAGGGAGATACAGGGGCCAAAAGGAGAGGTAAAGAATGCAGATTTCACATCAATTAAATATGCACAACACTGCTTTACCTGGTATGTTTTCATTATGACTAAATTCTCAAAATTATGACTATTTTGATAGTTTCTGAGGGTATTTTAAAACACATGAGTACTTCAAAAACATAACATTAATACAAAAAAAAAAGAAAGCAAAATCCAAATGACACCTAAAAAAAATACTCATAGTTAGAAAATGCAAACACTGATGGATCAGATGGAAAAAATAGCTTCTTCTCACCTTTGGAGTCCTCCCACCCAAAGATTTAGGCTTTTTTATCCTATCGGAAAAATAACATATGCATACGCGTTGATTGCAAGTGCTCATGGGGGAGGGGCAGAGAGAGAGAAAATCTCAAGCAGACTCCACGCTCAGTGCACAGCCTGACACAGGGCTCCATCTGACGACCCTGGGATCATGACCTGAGCGGAAATCAAGAGACGGATGGTCAACCGATGGAGCCCCCCAGGCACCCTAAACGGAATCATATTACGCAGTTTTGCTACATGCATTTCTTACTTCACAGTGTATCCTGAGACGACTTCCAGACCAGCACACGGTGATGACCACATTCTTTTTGTTCTTGACACAGTGCTTTGGGGAATAGCTTTGCACACAAGGGTCAGTGTGGTACGTGGCTTTTCAACGTGACCAGCTACCCAAGTCCGCACAGGCGGCTCCAAGCCGTCTATCCTGCTTGTGTGGTTGGAAAAGAACAGTCTAGTTCCCTTGGTGGATTTCAGTGCTTTGGAAACTTTCCTGGGACGCCATGGTTTGCACCCCATGGCGTCTCAAGAACAGCGCGGGAAAGGCCTGTTTCCAGCTGAGGGAGGTGAATGCCTCTGCCTGTTCGACTCTGAGTGTGAGGGTTCGAGTGGCAACGCAGGAGCCCGTCTTTGCGCATAGGCCCACCCGGTGCGCCACCCTCCCGTCACTTACAGGTATGCGGTGCAGGCTCACGATGGGATGTTGGGATGAGATGTTTGCAGAAGGGGGAAACAAGAGAGGGCCAGAGACGGGTGTGAACAGCAGGGAGGACTGGCAGGTTAGCGTGCCCAAACTCCCCTTCACGAGGACCAACAGGAAGCACGGCCCGGAGCCGCCTGCCTCGGACGGCACAGGTATGGTCACACGGGAGAGGGACTACAGGGCCTACAGCTCAGGACTGGTAAGAACAGGAAAACCATCTAACATCTTGGCACTTAGCTGCCTCAAATCCTTTCTGAAATGATGGCAGGCTTAAAATCTATTTTCAGGGGCACTGTCGGTTAGGGGTCTGACTTCAGCTTGGGTCACAATCTTGTGGTTCATGGGTTTGAGCCCTGCGTCAGGCTCTGTGCTGACAGCTCAGAGCCTGGAGTCTGCTTCACACTCTGTGTTTCCCTCTCTGTCTGCCCCTTCCCCGCTCATGCTCTCTCTCAAAAATAAATATTAAAAATTTTTTTAATCTATTTTGAAATCTTTTGAAAGCATTTTTCCAAGTATTTGTTATATTTGTTAACTTATTTGACTCCCACATCAACTCAACAGGTAGGCTGAGGTCATTCTCTGTACTTACAAGACAGAATGACTACAGAGCAGCAAAGTTATACAACTCACCCGAGGTTGATCAGCTAAGTGTTCTGCTCCAAGAACTGTGCTCTTTCCTGATTTCGCCTCTCCCACCCAAGTCCAAGCCCAGCTTGCCCTGGTGAGAACGTTAAAGGGCTAGGAAAGGAGCCAGAGAAATAAAGACACTCTCCCCAGGGGTACCTGAGATCATGAAAACCACCTCTTCCTAACAAAAATTTAATGAATTGAATAACATTGATGGCTCTAAGTATCAGGTTGAGATACCAAAGCCACACCGTGACAGAGTAATAGTCATGACTCGTTTTACAAAGACTTCTATGATAGGGGTGGCTTAGTCGGTGGAGTGTGGGACTCTTGATCTCTGGGTTATTAAGTTTGAGCCTCACATTGGGTGCAGAGATTACTTAAAAATAATAAAAACTTAGGGGCACCCTGGTGGCTTAGTCAGTTAAGCATTCTACTTCGGCTCAGGTCATGATCTCACGTTCATTCATGGGTTCGAGCCCTGCATCAGGCTCTGTGCTGACAGCTCAGAGCCTAGAGCCTGCTTCATATTCTGTGTCTCCTTCTCTCTGCCCCTCCCCCACACACTCTCAAAAACAAGCATTTAAAAATTAAAATAATTATTAATAATGATTAAATATGAATACCAAAAAAAAAGTTTTGCGGAAGTGGGGTTTTATATTTTATTATAAACACGCATACTACCTCAGCATTTTTAAAAAACTTTTTAATATTTTTTAATTTACTTCTGAGAGAGAGAGAGAGACAGTGTGAGCAGGGGAGGGTCAGAGAGAGAGGGAGACACAGAATCTGAAGCAGGCTCTAGGCTCCAAGCTAGCTGTCAGCACAGAGCCCGACACGGGGCTCAAACCCACGAACCGTGAGATCATGACCTGAGCCAAAGCAGGAGGCTCAACCGACTCAGCCACCCAGGCGCCCCAACCTCAGCATTTTAAAAAATCCAGCAGCTCTTAATTTTTACAGTTAGATACTGCCTTGGATGGTACTAATAATTTGCCATTTCAGCATTTAATGCCCATTTCTTGAGTTGTCTTTTTTTTATAAGTCAGGACTGTCCTAGATGGGTATTTTTAAAATTTTTTTGAAAATGTCCTACAGAAAAAAATATATTTATTTTGTAAAGCATAGATATGTTATTTGTCGTTGAACCAAACTTTCACAAAATCACAATCACCCTTCCTATGAGTGTTCCCTTTGAATATCAGGTATGCTTTCATATTCGTGGGGAGAGAGGTCTAGAAAGGCTCCTCTCTTTTGAAGACTTGAAAGGGGTCTTAGTAAATTAGAAAACATTACAAACAGCCTTCAAAACTGAAGGCCTACAGAGGTGCTACTCTAGGAGGCAGGAAGTCAGGAAAGGCTCAAAACAAGCTGAATCTCAAAAGATGAACTGGAATCAGAGGGGCAGAGACTCAAAGGATGACATGAGCTCAGCATGTCCAGGGGACAGTGGCAAAGGGCTCAAAGGGAGTGGCAAGGGATAAAGTCAAAAAGAAAGCCTGAGGTCAGTCTGCAGAGAGCAAGGCAGACTGTGGGTTTTGTCCTGGGGTTGATAATGGCATTACTGAAGGTGTGTGTATAGAGCCCTATTCCAGGATTCTTCGTCTGCACATGGACTGCAAACCCAGCTCTGAAACCACTCGGAGTTCAGACACCAGATTCTCAAGCTATATTTTAGCACAGAGAAAAATGCGGGTGCATGTAGACTTCATAAATTCAGAATTCTAATAAGAACTGTCTGGATCACATAAAAAAATAGAACAGCTCGGCTATACCTATTAAGTTTAGACAGCAATTGAGCCTAGTTTCTGCAACTTTTCATCCTTTTTATTTTTGTTAATGAAGTATGAGCCCTATATGCAGTGATCACTAAGTGACCACTGAGCAGCCACGCAGACACTTTTGAGAAAACGTCTGCGCACACTAGGCGTGTGAGTGATCACCCCCACGTGTAAACAGTCATTTCCTTAGGAAAGCTATGCGCTTCACCCAGAAGCTTGTCCTCAACACTGTTAGGAGCCTAACAAATTATTCTGAACAACCCTTAATAATAATAAGGTAGGCTCAAGTGAACATACAAACAGGGATCTCTGAAGGTGTTAACCATCCAGTAATTCAGGCTCTGCTGGCTACAGGGACGGTGCCCTACGATTCTTAGCTGGCACTCGGGTCTGTCTCAGGAGAATAAATAATCCAATGTGAGTCACCTTGCGATTACACCGCCACCTGAAAGCATATTTAAGAGATGAGAACCACAAAGCTAAGTCTGTAGGATCCTGCATGAGACTTCCTCTCCCATCTGAGAATCTGAGGATCATTAGAGCTCAGGACTGTTTTACCAAGTTCTCCTCGCCATCATTCTTTACCATTTTTCCAAAGTGTTAAAGGACTGTCTCCCAAGGCCTCCCTAAAGTTACCTGGGCTTTTTACTACAGTAAATTTCAGAGACAGAAAATCCCTTAGTTAAATCTATGTTTTTTCCACGGGGAAACTACTTCAGAGAAAGATTTTTTGTTTTTGTTTTTTTAATTTCTGAGAAAAATGCCTGCACACACCAGGTGTGTAAGGGATCACCCCCACAGGTAAATAAAACTCGTTTGGGGTAGTGCAGACCATTCACCCGTGGTCAAGGTTCAGCCCAGTCTTTGTCGCTGCACAAATGCAGCAACACAAACGGGTACGTCACAGTGACAGAAGCCTCACGTTTCACCAAAAAATGTCATGCCTGGATCCCAAGCAGGGTCCAAATCCTGCAGGGAAGTGGTGTGCTTTTGGAGGAGACGGCTGGAAGGGAGAGGGGGAGCCCCTGGGCAGGTGCCCGCGCGCAACCTCGCTCCCTGGCAAGCAGCCCACCTCGCCGGGGCGGGGGGAGCAGGGCTCTCGTCCGCCCACCGCCCCAGATACCCTGCAGCACGCGCAAATTCCGGCTTCTTCTGACAGCAGGAGGCTGTACACCCGGGGTTACCGCCGGGTGAGTCGCCGCGGCCGCCCACCCTGTGCCTCCTCGTCCAGATCCCGCCGTCGCGTCCGAAGCCCGAGACCCCGACCCCCCTTGACCCCGACCCCGACCCGGCGTGCGCCCACACCAACCCCCACCAGACCCGGCCCCGACGTCCCCGACCCCGACCGGCGCCGATCCTAGCCCCCCACCCCCGGCCCCGACTCCAACCTGCGCCGACCTCGACCTTCCTGACCCCGGCCCCGACGCCCCCGACCCCGGCCCGCGCCACACCTGTGGCTGCCGCACTTACTGCTGCTAAGGCGGCCGTCGGGGTCGGGGCCGCATCCGGGCGGGGCCGGGGTCGGGGGCGTCGGGGCGGGGACCGAGGTCGCCGTCGAGGCCGCGTCCGCGCGGGGCCGGAGTCGGGGGCGGCGGGGCCGGGGTCGCGGTCGAGGCCGCGTTCACGCGGGGCCAGGGTCGGGGGCGTCGGGGGCGTCGGGGGCGTCGGGCCCGGGGTCAGGGTCGCGTCCGCGGTCCTCCCGCCCCGCCGCCCGGCGCACGTGCCGCCTGACAGGCCCCCCATAGGCTCCATACCTGCCACCGGAAGTGAGTGAGGAGGGCAGTATAGGCATTTCCTGTGACGCGAGCGCCTGGACTCCATTAGGCAGCAGCTGGGGGAAGAATCAACACACCAGGGAGCGGAGCGCAGCCACCGAGCGCCGAGGCGGCCGCTGCCTCCGCCGCCGCCCGCCGCCGCCGCCCGCCAGCGCCGGGGCTCAGCCCCGCGGCGGGCCCCGCGCCCCCCGCCGCCGCCGCCCTCCTGCGGGCCCCCGGCGCGCCCCCGCCGCGCTCCGAGCCGCCGGGGGGGAGGGGGGGAAGGCCCGGACCCTCCTGCTCCCCCTCCTCCTCCTCCTCCTCCCCCCCCCTCCACCCCCCCCCCCCCCCCCCTGCGTACCCCCCCCCCCCCCCCCCCCCCCCCCCTCGCCCCGACCCTCCCCCGGCCCCCGCCTCGCCCCGCCCGCTCCCCACCACGGCCTCTCTCGGCGAGGAAACTCTGGCCTCCGCTTCCTCCTCCTCCGACTCGGACGCCGGCGGAGCCTCCCCGCCCCCGCGGAAGAAACCCCGAGCCTCGGCGGCGGAGGGAGCAGGAGAGCCCGGGGCTTCGGCAGGCAGAGCAGGCCTCTCCCCTCCGTCCTCGTCGTCCTCGTCCTCGTCGTCGTCGTCGTCG